>NC_135482.1:159170381-159470381 GCF_052094955.1 Ictidomys tridecemlineatus | reverse complement strand
GCCTGAGGCTCTACAGTCACAAAGGAGTGAGAACATTAAAAATAAAGAACCCATAAGAAGGTTGTGATGGGTAAAGATATTCTCTTAATTTTAATGAGGGCAGAAATATCTGCTAAGCAGAATACATCGTATAAACAGGATATATCTTATAAACAATAAAATGTGCTTCATTTCAGAGAAAAAAAATCAAAATACTCAGAAGATAATCATTCTAAAAATAAATAATTTATTTTTTTTCAACAAACAGTATACGAAGATGGTATTCATGTATTCATTTTTTCAGCAAGTTTTTTACTGAGATGAAAGTCATACAACATGAACAAACCTCTTTGAGGTGAACTCACACTGTGTGGCACTTCAGGATTGTGCAACTACTACTCTATCTAGTCCCAAAATGTTTTCATCATCTCACCAGGAAACCATTAAGCAGTTGCTCCCCTTCCCCTCTACTCCTACCCTCCTAAATGATTTGAATTTCAGGGGATGAGACACCATATACACATTAAGCACCTCTGTGGAACCTGGGATTCCTTGGTAGTTCTGAACCTGCCTGCAGAGTTTCTTAATAGGACAGCCACCTAGGCCTCACCTACTGAACCAGGATCACAGGAACACAGCCCAAGGATCTGTATTGCTACTGAAAAATCAGCAAACTAAATAAATGGTGGCCAATTATACCATGGGACATGGCGATCATTTAAATTCCTGTTTTAAGGAATTAATTTTTCAATGAAGACATTATAGCTGATTGTCATTTTCACTCACCTTGTTTACAAATGAGTTTTTTTCCACATGAATACACACACACACACACACACACACACACACACACACACACACACACTACAGCCTCCAAAAATTTATGGGAAGTGAGATTATAACTGATCTTTAACTTTAGCTTATTGTTACAGTTGTTTTACTTTCTTTTTTTCTGTCAGTTTATTTTTATTTTTTTATTTTTAGTTGGACACAATACCTTTATTTATTTATATATGGTGCTGAGGATCGAACCCAGTGCTTCATTCGTGCTAGGCAAGCGCTCTACCACTGAGCTATAGCCCCAGCACCTCCTCTGTCAGTTTTGATATTAAGTTTTCAGTTAGATTATAATCCAAAGGGTCTGGGTTAATACTAATGCAAATACTCAACTAAAGTCATTGTGCAACTGCCTCCATGCCATTTTGAATCACTAGGGATGGATCACATCTCATTAGTTTTCAGAAGTACTGCCAAAATAAAACATCTTCCAAAATGGGTGTACACTCCTGTGTCAGCATCCCTGGTTAAATTATAAGAAAGTTCTTTCTATTCAATTACATTGTGTTTCAAAGCTATCTAGTAAGAGGTTAAAAACAACTTTGTGGGTCTTTTTTTTTTTCCTAAGGAAAAGAAAATTAAATCCTTAAGATTAAATCACTAAGCAGTTAAGACCATTGGGACGTCCCAAGTTAATGTTTGTTGAAAAGAAAAAATAATTTGGCTTAAGAACCAGAAAGCCTCAGGAGGTCGACAAACATCCAAACAAAATAGGTCCCCATTAAGGTTAGAATTAGTCACTTGTGTCTGATAACCTGTACTGGCCATAGCAGTTATCTTGAGCTGGATCTCTGTTCAGTAAACTAACTCATTTCTTTGTTTATGAGCACTCTTTGGAGATGCTTAACTTTCCAATAAGTTTGAAAAAAATTCCAATGTCAGGCATTGCTACACATTGTTCACACAAAGGATTTAACTGAATCCTCACAACCCCAAGAAACAGGTATCATTATCCACATTTCACAACTGAAGCAACTCAATCTCTGAAAAGTAACTTTCCTCACTCAGGAATACAGGGTATTCAAACCATATGTGCCTCTGAAGATAGTGTGATCTTTCTGCCATGTACTACTTTGCAGCAAAACACTAACTTCCAAAGGCTGTTTTAAAATACTGGGGTCTGAGGGTATGGCTAAGCCGTAAAACACTTGCCTAATATGTACAAAACCCAGGATCCAATCCACAGCACTTCCCAACACACACACACAGTGTGTGTGTGTGTGTGTGTGTGTGTGTGTGTGTGTGTTATGTGTTTATATACATCTTGGTGGGAGGGGAGGGAATTCTAACATTCAGAATAAATGCAGGATTTTTCTGCACGGAAGATAGAAAACCTCTGATTTTTAAAAAAGTGTTTGCTGAATGGAAATGGCCATACAAATTTAAAAATTCCAAAGATTCTTCCTACACTTAAGATACATGCTAAGTTATCCATCCTCTCTGATGATATTTTCTCTTACATGACTACTTAATATTTATTTTCCCCTGACCTTATTTGTATAGGTGTAAGGAGTGGTAATTAAATATAGCTGTACTTCTGAAATGCTTTTCAAGTTTCTCTAATTCTTGATAAATCCTTTCAATTTCACTTGTGTTTCCTTTTCCATCTGTAGTTTTAAGCTGTAATCAGTTTCTAAACTTTTGGGCTCTCAAAGTTCTTTGTTCCCTGCTGGACTGCCTTTTCATGAACTTTTCCCTTTTCCTATTCTTTTTAAAAGTGCAAAACGAAAAATAAGCTCAATACAGTTTACCAAACGTGGAGTTAAAAGGAATCTTGGAAATTCCATCTCATTTCCCATGAATTAACTAAGCCCAAGGTCACAAAGATTGGCAGTAGCAAAGTCAGGGCTAAAATTCATGCCTGTCAACTTTCTTACTGCACAAATAGAGACGAATGTAGAATCCAAGAACAGTTTCAACACTGTTTTGCTCTTCTTGGACAGAACAATACTACTGATCATTGCGATTGCTTTATATAAAATTACACCTGGAAAGACTTTAAAACCCAGAGCTACCTGAACTTTCTGATCAAATTCATTTGACCGGTTTTTGCAAGTATGAACCAACCTGGCTGATTCCACCAGCAAGTCAAAGAGTAGAGTGTTCTTTCTCAGCCCACGAAGCCGGCCGGCAGGGCTGGGGCTCTACAGTCTGAAGGAGCCCACGAGGGGAAGAGACGCACAGGCAGGAGGAGCTAACTGCTCCACCAATGGCGCAAACGCTGAAATGCCAGAATTGGTTTCACGCTTGCATCCCAATGACTGGAGAACAGGAATCACTCCACACCAACAACACAACCCTCCCGATCCACGGCAGCAGTAGCCGGGCAGCGGATCCTGCCCCCGAAACCTCGCGCACCACGGAGCCCAATCCTGCCTGCGAAGCCTAGAACACCCGCAGACCCGAGCACGCCCAGCTGCGTCAGCTCTCAGGAGATCAGGGCCCCAGGATACCTCCAGTCCTCGGGTCCTGGGCACCACGCTGTAAAGAGGACGTGAGCGAAGAGAAGCGGCCCAAGAACTTAACCAGAGCACCAGGGCCTCCCACCACCTCCAACGCAGGCTCGCACGCGGCCTGATAGGGCGGTGCCGCAGAAGGTGGAAAGCGGAGCGCTGGGGCTGGTCTAGGAGCCAGCGCAAACCCCGCCCCGGCCCCGCCCCTGCCTCTGGCTCCCATTGGTCGCTGCCGGCACCAGCCCCGCCCAGGACGCAGGCTGCCCGCGAGCCGAGTGTGGAGGGGCGGGGCCGGGGCCGGGGCCCGACTTGCACCTAGATCTCCCCCTCCGGGCTCCGCGGCAAGCTGCCCCCAAAGCGAGGACAGCTCACGTTCACCCTCACATCTCGATTTCGCAGGGAAAGAGAAACCGGGAAGCCGCTAGATCCGCGGAAAGGAAGCCTTCTCAGGGGTAGTTTCCGGTCTGCGGGAACCTCCACTGTTGGAAGGAAGTAAATTTGCATTTATTTTTATACCCCAGCTTTTTAGTTTAAAAATCTACGAACCGACCGAAAAATGGAAAGAACCGTACTGTGAAAAGAATGCTCTTTACCCAGAGTCATCAGAATGCTAACATTTTTCAACGTTTGCGTTCTCACTATATATTTTCCCACTGAACCAGTGGAAAGTTGACATCATGTAACAAGACATTAAATATATTTTCAATCATATCAAATGTACCATTCATGTTTAAATTTCCTCTCCTGTCCCAAAATTTCTCTCTCTCTCTCTCTCTCTCTCTCTCTCTCTCTCTCTCTCACACACACACACACACACACACACAGAGTTCAGGATCTACGGAGAATTAGCTTGATGCAGTTGATTTCACATCCCTAAACTCAGTCTGGAACAATACTCTCACTTTTTTTTTTTTAATTCTTTATAGCTTTCACATATTTGAAGTCCAGTCAGTTGCCTTGCAGACTGCATCACTTCTGGATTTATGGAATTGTTTCCTCATGATTAAATTCAGGTTAAATATTTTAGTGAGAAAAGTAGGAGTGATGGTGTGCACTTCCCACTGCTTCACTTCAGGAGGCCCACAGTGTTCCTCTGACATCATTATACACCATGTCAAGTCCAACCCCTTTGCTCAAGGTTGCTTCTATCTGTCAACAAAGCTATCTGCTGCATTTGTATTAATATCTGAAGGGATAGGCTGAACCCCAGTGAATATTTGTCCCCATTTTCTGACTCCAAATGCAGCATTCCAAATGCAGCCTGAGGCTCTACACTGTCATAAAGGAAGGAGAACATTTTGAAAATAAAACAAACCCATAAAGAGATTGTGATGATTAAAGAGATTCTATTAATTTTAATTAAGGAGCACAATCAAAAAGGTTACTGCTGATAGTATGTGTCTTCTAAAAAATAAAAATGTGCTTAATTTCAGACAGAACCTTAAAATTTTCGGAAGTTGAAGTCATTCTAGAGAACAATAATTTATCCCAACAAATAATATACAAAGATAGCATGCATGTGATTTTTTCCAACTTTTTTATAAAAGTGAAATTCATATAACATAAACCTCTTTGAAGTGAACCATTGAGTGGCATTAGGGCATTCACAATGTTGTACAACTAAATGACTTCAGTATACACCTATGAACACATTATATCCATTGTAATATGGTGGCTTTCCAACTCTACCATTTTTTTCTACATTTTTTAGCTGACATTCCAATCTTAAAAAAATGAAAGAGGAGTTCTCCCTTTCCCATCCTCTTCCCCTTTCACACTTTCCCTCTTCTTTGTTTTTGAGAAATGGTATGGACTCCTGGATTCTTTTTATGTTCAGTCCTTACAATCAAATGCTATTATTATTTGTTGGTGCTCAAATTGCTCACATTTGACCAGTAGAAGCCCCCTGACCTGGTTCCTATGTCCTTTCAAATGTCTGAAAATCTTTGAGCTCTTCCTTGCTTTCTAGCAAGAGATCTACCAGTTCTCCTTAAATTTCCTTGTATTGTGCACTTTTAGTTTTATATTTATAATTTTAGGGTTTTGTGAGCCCTAAAGTTCTTTTTATACTTCACTACAATGAACAATACAAGCCTTTACCCAGATACATATATATGTGTGTATATATAGGTCTATAATTTTTTTTTTTTTTGAGATTGGGTCTCATTATGTTGCCTAGGCTGGCCTTAACTTCTGGGCTCAAGTAATCCTCCTGCCTCAGCCTGCCAAGAAGCTGGGGCTATAGGTACACACGACTACCACTGGCTTCCCAGATCCCAGATCCCAGGTGTGTGTGTGTGTGTGTGTGTGTGTGTGTGTGTGTGTATAAAATATCATGTAACAAGACATTAAATATTAAATATATGTATATATACATTTTAATTTTTTTAGTTATACATGGACACAATATCTTTATTTTGTTTATTTTTATGTGGTGCTGAGGATTGAATCCAGTGCCTCACATGTGTGAGGCAAGCGCTCTGCCACTGAGCCAAAACCCCAGTCCCTCAGGTATGTCCCCACCCCCTCTCTACTTCCTCCTTTCCATGTTTGTATCTTCCATCTCCTCCAGTAAAAATCCTGGTTCCCATCAGCATCAACAAATTTACTCATTTGTTCTATTCTACAATTTACACAAAACTTACTTACCAGTACCACCAGCAGCAACAAATCTTCTAGGCTTAAGATTTCTTTGCTGTTCATTTTTGTCTTTATAATATATCATTTTAAATCATTCAGTTAGTTATTATATTTTGAGATTGCTTGAATTATTACATGCTTTTTAATATGGCTATATTATCAACTTATGTTTTCATTTTTATTTGTGTCAATTTTAGAATTTTGTTTTTTCATCTTCTTAATTTTATTTTTTTAAAGTATAAAACACTCATATATAGATTAAAACAAAATCTTATAAAGTTATACTCTGAGAAATCTTACTCCTATTCCCATTCTCTGAACTCCCTTCTTATTCACCCCTATCAGAAACCATCCACAATCAGTAACCATCAGTTATGGTTTGAATATGAGGTGCCTCCCAAAAATCTCACATGTGAGACAATGTAGAAATGTTCAAAGATGAGATGAGTAGATTATGAGAGCTGTAACCTCATCACCGGAGTCGACCCATTTGATAGATCAATAATTTGAAAGAGCTATTGTGCCAGGTGGTAACTCTAGGCAAGTAGGGTGTGGCTGGAGGAAGTAGGTTATCTAGGGGCATGCCCTTGGGGATTATATTTTGTCCCTAGTGTGTGTGTCTGTCCCCACACCCTCTCTTTCTGCCTCCTGGATGAGCGGAGCAGTGGTCCTCCACAAGCCTTGTACCATGATTTTCTGCCTTATGTTGGGCCCAGAGCAATGAAACTGCCTGATCATAAACTGAACCTCTGAGACAGCAAGCCCAAAATAAACTTGTCCTCCTCTAAGTTGTTCTTGTCAGGCATTTTGGTCACAGTGATGTAAAACTGACCAAAACACCATCTCCTATCAGTTACCAACCACCATTAGTTTATAGATTGTCTCCCAAAAATTGAGAGAGGAGAGAGGAAAAAAAATGTGTGTGTGTTGTGTGTGTGTGTGTGTGTGTGTGAGAGAGAGAGAGAGAGAGAGAGAGAGAGAGAGAGAGAGAGAGAGAGAGAGAACCCGAGTAGGAGGGAGGAGGGCGATTGCTATATAACAAATCACTCCAAACTTGGTTAAAACAGTAAACCTATATTATCTCACAGTTCTGCAGGTCAGAAATCCAGGAGCCACTTGGGTGGCTCCACATTTCTCATAGGCTACAGTCAAGGTGTCCCTTGGGGGCGCAGTCATCACAAGGCTTAACCTAGGGAGGATCCATTGCCAAGTTCACTCAACCTGGCTGCTGGCAGGCCTCAGAAGATCCTCTTTCAAGCTTATTAGTGGCTGTTGGCAGGACTCAGGTCTTCTCTGGCTACTGGCTGATGTAATAGTTTCCTGTGGCTACTATCACAAATTAACTATAAACTTGAAAAGATCAGAACTTATTCTCTCACAGTTTCAAAGGCTCAAGGCCAGAAATCAATATTTCAGGAATGACCACATTCTCTCTGAAGACTCAAGGGAAAAACTCCTCTTTGTCAATCTCCTGGCACTTCATTTTCTTGCATCATGAAACTTTCCATAAAATTACAACACAGCAACTTGTCTCACCCTAGAAAGAAAGGCTTCAAGACAGGCATGGTGGCATGTAATCCCAGGAACTCGGGAGACTGAGACAGGAGGATTGCAAGTGCAATCCTGGGCAACTTAGAGATGTGCTGTCTCAAATTGAAAAAAGGTCTGGAGACATACTGCAGCTGTAGAGCACCCCTGGGTTCCATCCTCAGTGACCCCACCACACACATGCACACACAAAGAGAGCCTTCAAGACAGAAATCACAGTCATTTAGTGAGAATGCTGTAGTGACATCTTATTATTTCTGTTGCGTTTACTAGGAGCAAGTCAATAAGTTCACCTCACATTCAAGTGGGAAGGAATTATATTCAAGCATGAAGTACAGGAGATAGGAACCTTTGGATGCCATGTTAGTGGCCATATGACACAATACATGTCACCTGGAGAGGGCTCCCTGGCTGTATCACAACATGATGGTGGCATCACATGGTTAGGACATCTGGTGGAAGCTCAGGAAAGAGAGCTCGATGGCAAGAAAGAAAGCAAGAGAGAGCAAGCTGAGAAGGCCAAACTCACTTTCCAGCAATCCATTCTCCCAGGAATTAATCTAGTCTCCTGAGACCCAACCACTCTTGGAGACAGCATTAATTTCGCCTGGCACATGTGAGGCACTGAGTTCTATCCTCAGCTCCACATAAAAATAAAATAAAGGTATTGTGTCCACCTACAACTAAAAATTAAATATTTAAAAAAATTTTAAAAAAAGAATATTGGGAGGAGGAGATTCTCCCCCTCAGTTCTCAGAATGAGAATTCAGTGCAGTCAACACCTTGATTACAGTTTTGTGGTACCCTGAGTATACAATCCAATCATGCCAAGTAAGACTTCTGATCTGCAGACTTGTGAGCTAACAAATGGATGTAGTTTTAAACTGCTAAATTTCTAGTAACTCATTATGCAGTAATCAAAAATTAATATAGATGGCCTATAGGTTGTTTGCAATATAATGGCATAATAAACAAGCATATATGTAAGTGTGTGTATATATGTATACACGTACATATACACACATATACACACAATAAAGCTATACCTCCTTGAATAAAAACAATGCATGTATGTGTGTGTGGGTGTATATATATATATATATATATATACACCCACACACACATACATATATGTATAAATATACACACATATTGTTTGTATTGGAGGAGGCACAGTCTCAGGATAAATTGCTGGGAGTGGGATTGCTAGGTCAGAATAAACACATAAGCAAAAACTTTTAACTATGGATGCATAGTGCTACTCTCCAGGAATACATTCATTGGTTCATTTAAGCCAAAGAAGTTTTAGCTCCATTTTTCAGATGAGGGAAGAGAAGATTTAAGGTGGTAACTGGCCTATGCCATGGCCAGGGCCTGGAGCCATCTCTCTCCCTTGTTCCTTTCTACTGTTTCTCTAGCTTAGATTTTAGGTTGGGCTAAGAGCCCCTTTCCTGCTCTCCAACTTGAACTCTAGGTGAATTCCTGTGTTTTTGTCCACACCGAGTTTTGATCAATACAACTTAGGTCTGTTTAAGGTATCACCATAAAAACAAACACAATTCCCAGTCTGTGGGGAAAGTCATGGGAATGCTTTCTTTTTCAGAGCAGGGAAACAAGTACATGCCTCTGTCTACCCCTACATTCCCCTCACCAAGTCCTGACTCTGCGGCACATGCATACAAAGATGCTAGATTCCTCCCTTTCCTCTAGAGCCTTTGGTCACCCAAACTGCACCACCACGGGCGCGCTCAGCCCCAATAGCCTGTGCCCATACACACATAGCACAGTACTTTGTGACATAGTATAAAAATCCCTTTGAGAGTAAACTGAATTTCTAAAAATCTCGAAGTTTCCGTAAAATAGATGGTAGTATTTTCAGCATCTGTTATGAAAATGCATATTGAATCTGAAGATCTCCTGAAGTAAACTTGGGTTCCCATGATGGTCTTAGTGCATGGGTTGGAAACCACTTCTCCAAAGACTTGTAACTTGGTTTTGGTAGCATAACCAATTTAGAAATATCCAGAATACAAAAAGCAGTATAATCTAGAAATATTCCTAGTAAATATTTAATGCTAGTTCCTGCTGGACACAACTTATTTTGTAGCTATTCTTTGCCTTCAATGTTACCCCTATACCAGCTATGTGTGTATGTGTGTGTGTGTGTGTGTGTGTGTGTGTGTGTATGTGTGTGTGTGTGTGTGTGTGTGTGTATGGTGCTGGGGGGGTCAAATCCAAGACCTTGCACATGCAAAGCAAGCACTCCACACTGAATTACATCTCCAACTCTGTATTTTTTTTTTTTATCTAACTACAGTAAACACATCCAGATGGCAATATTAAATGAAGACTTTGTTTCTATTCAGTTCTGGCTACAACCCCATTAGCTCTCTGACCTTGGTTAATTAATGTCTCAGTTAATTAAAATTCTTAGTTGCAAAATGGAAACAATGTTTACATTAGAGAATGTTAAATGAGATAATGTATGTTTGTTAGCATTCTGTCATCCTAACAAATACCTGAGACAATCAATTTACAAAGAGAAAAAGATGATTTTGACCCACAGTTTTGGAGGTCCCAGTTCACAATGCTTTCAGGATTCTAGTGGTGTGGGCGGCAAGAAAGAAAGCAAGAGAGAGCAATCTGAGAAGGAGCATGTGGTACCACATGAGTACGTGGTAGAGCAGAACCACTGCCCTTGTGGCCGGGAAGAAAAAGAGAAAAAGAGGAAGAGACCGAGGTCCCACAATCCCTTTGAAGACAAACCCTCAATCACCTAAAGACCTCCCACTAGGCTCCACCTCTAAAAGTTTCCACCACATCCCAAGTGCCAAGCTGGGGACCAAGCCTTTAATACATATCTACCTTTGGGAGATATTTCAGATCTAAACTATAGGAGTGTGCATGTTTTGTGAAATGTTAAGTCCTGTAGAAATATCTTCGAAATTCATCTTGTTGTGTCACTTGCCAATTTAAAAGTCTTCAATGGCTCTCCAGTGTGCTCAGGATTATGATAAGCCCCGAGGCTGCCTTACAAGCCTCAGCTTTCTAGGTATATAGGGATCCTGTTTCCCATCCTCCTTTCCCTTTCACTTGCCTTTTAACCCTGTATTCTGAAGTCTGACCATTTAGTGGGGAAGCTGGACCTTCAGGCTTCTTTTCATTTAGGCCTTGTATTAACACACTGTGCATGCCATTATTGGTACAGCAAGGTGGCACAACTGTAAGCCAGCACTGCATTCCCTGAGGTGGACAGCGGCCATCCCTGTGAAGAGCTAGGCAGTCCTCACCCACATGGTGACTCTCATCATCTCTGCAGCTGCATTTGCACACTGAATAACAAATGCCTTGGAATTAGCTGAAATTTAATAGATGTGTGTCCAACTACATTGGGCTACAGAAACGAAGCTGATGCATTGTAATATGGCCCCCATCTTGTCAGGAAAGAGTCTCTTGGGTGTTCCTGGATGCTTGGTGTAATGCACATTGAAAGGCCTTAATCAGACTCCTTTTAGGAGGAGTCTTCAGTGGTTGGTGGAGGGAGGAAGTTGTATCTGACTGAGACATCTGGTCACTTTCTCCCTTTGAGTAATTAGAGATTGCTGCTCCTAACAAGAACACCTATACTGACAAGAGTTCCCAGCTGGTGTACTGGGATTGAGCCAGTAAAATTCTTTGTCATATCATATAGAAGAGGTTCCCAATCAGAAGATTTTGCTCCCCAGGAGACTTCTGGCAATGTCTGGAGCTTTTTGGTTTTTATAACCTGGCATCTAGTGGGTAGGGACCAGAGATGCTGCCAAATATCCTACAATGCCTAGGACAGTTCCACAACAATGAATTATCCAAATGGAAATATACCGAAGTATGAGAAATACTGTTTTATAAGAATGTTGCTTTTGGTAAGTTTTCTTGGTTTCAGGTTCTTTGTTATAAACTCGTATTTATGGTACTAAAAACAAAACAAAACAAAACATATATTTATCAGGATGCTATAGATGCACCTGTGTCCCAGCATTCAGGTGGCTGAGGCAGGAGGATCCCTTGAACCCAGAAGTTCAAGACAAACCTGAACAACAAAGTGAGGCAGCATCCTCATTTTGTTTTTTAAAATCTGTAAGCAGGAATGCCTATTTTGTGTGTGTAGAGAGTGTTTGTAAAACACCTACAGCTTCCCAAACAGGCCAATAGTCACTTTCAGCTGTGGAACTTGGCATATGCTACCTTGCACTTACTGAGTTCTTTCTCTTGCTAATCCCCTCTCATCCTTCAGGCCTGTTGGGACACCATCTCCTCCAGCAAATCTCTCCTCATCCTGGCAGCCTGATAGGACAAACCAGCTGTCAATACAAACTCTGAATATGATCGAGGCAGTTTATATACTTAGCCAAATTCTCTTGCAGTTTCTATTTAAAACCACAAGTATAAAAATCAATTGCACATTTCAAATTAAAATAATAGGATAAATTGTTAGATTGTTTAAGGAGAATAACTTCCACCTTTGCTATTATATTTCACATAAATAATAAACTCATGCAGATTGTCTTACACTTTATAGCCAGTACTAAAAATATTAGTACTGTGAGTTTAATTTAGATCATCGTTTCTATATTTAATCCTAAACCTTTCTGGAGTTACATAATCATATAACTAACAATAGATTTACCAGGTCAGATCATCTGAATAAATGAATGATGGGGAAAAAATCAGGATATAGATGATAATTATTTATTTTGAAGAAATGTGAGAATGGAGCCCAGGATGTGGGAGCAACACTGTCGTATGGCCTTTCCTACAGAGTGTCTGAAACATAAGCAGGGATCTCAGGTCTGAGCTTTTCCACTGGAGTATTTTCTCTCCCTTCACCTCTGGGTACCCTCAGTTATACACTTACCCAATTTGTCTGTGTCCTGCTTTGACCTTTGCAGAATGATTTAGGTGGAGAGAGAGAGAGAGAGAGAGAGAGAGAGAGAGAGAGAGAGAGAGAGAGAGATAGATATCACATTTAAAGGATTAAAAAATAAGAATAACTTCAAACTTCTCAATAGTAATACTGGAAACTAGAGAACAAGGGAGCTATGCCTCAACTTGAGGGGAAATTATTGTCAAATTGTAATACTTGTCTACCCAAAGTAGCAATGGGGAAATTTTTTAAAATTTATAGTTAAAGAACTGATTTTTTCATGCATTTATCATCAGGGAAGCTAAGGAGTCTATGCTTTCACAAGACTAGAGAATAAACACAAAAGGAAGATATGGAGCTCAGGAAATAGGAGATTAGCACAGGCAGGGAGGCGAGGAATCCCCAAGATGGCAGTGCAAAGAAATCTCAGAGGACAACAGCAAATAGTCCCGACTGGAGCAGGGGTAGATGAGATCCTGGAAATTCATTGCCAAGAAAAACCATGCAACATCTTCATTACCTGATGTCTGTAAAAATATTGATAGGAGAGCTCAAAGATGAATTAGAAATAGATACCTGGGAAATTAAGCCTCCAATTTTATTTTATAATGAAGGCAATTATTAATTCCAGGAAAAACTAGAGGTTATATAAAAAAGGAGGTATAATCATGGTATACTACATGGCTCAGCTATGAATACCATTTATAAAGTCAGAGTAATAAAAAGACTATACTATTGATTTAACCAAAAATTGTGAGGTGCAGATGCTCTTCGATTTACAATGAGGTTACATGCCAGTAAACCCATTATAAGCTGAATATATCACACATCAAAAATGTGCTTAATGCAATTCACAATAGCTAAACTGTGGAACCAACCCAGATGCCCTTCAGTAGATGAATGGATAAAGAAAAATGTGGTATGTATACACAATGGAATATTATTTAGCATGAAAAGAGAATAAGATCATGGTATTTGCAGGTAAATGGTTGGAGTTGGAGAATATAATGCTAAGTGAAGCAAGCCAATCCCCAAAAAACAAATGCTGAATGTTTTCTCTGATTTAAGGATGTTGATTCATAATGGGGATGGGGAGAGGAGCATGGGAGGAATGGACGAACTTTAGATAGGGCAAAGGGGAGGGAGGCAAAGGGAAGAGGCATGAGGGTAGGAAAGATGGTGGAATGAGATGGACATCATTACCCTAAGTACATGTATGAAGACACAAATGGTGTGACTCTACTTTGTGTACAACCAGAGACATGAAAAATTGTGCTCTATATGTGTAATATGAATTGTAATGCATTCTTCCGTCATATATAACAAATTAAAATAAATATTTACCACAAAAAATGTGCTTAATGAATCTAACCTACCAAACAGCATAGCTTAGCCTAACCTAGCCTACCTTAAACCTGCTCAGAGCATCTATATTGGGCAAAATCATCTAATACAAAGCCTATTTCATGATAAAAGCTTGAATATCTTATGTAATCTATTGAATAACTGTATCTGAAAAAAAAAAAAAAAAGGCTGGCAACACAGTACACTGTAGATTAGTGTTGTGTCCCCTGCCGATTTCATGGCTGAGGGGAGCTATGGTTCGTCTCCATTGCCTACACCACAAGAGAATGTGATGCTCCATATTGCCAGCCCAGGAAAAGATCACAATGCAAAGTAGGGTTTTTGCTGAATGCATATGGCTTTCACACCATTGTTAAAGTCTGTGAAGGTAAACCAGGGGCCATCTTTAACCAGAATTGGAGGATAGTGAAGAAGTGTCTATGAGTGTGCACATGTGAGCACATGTGGGAGTGAGTATGTACAAGATAAAGAGAAACCACCTTTAGTGAAAGAAAGGGTATTGGTGCCAAGAGAAAGGGCAAGAAATTACAGATACAACAGCTGTTTAGAGATTAAGGAGGCAATGCCAGAAGAGAAAGCTGACCAAGTGCAAGTGGTTCCCTCTGGGAATCAGGAATCAGTAAGGGAGAAGGGTGGAGAAGGCTACTGTTAACTTTTACTGTGAACCCTGTAGAGTAATGTTACTTTTAAAACTAAGAACACATATTATTTTTTAAATTTTATTTTATTAATGAAAATAATACATTTCTCATGTTCCTCCTTGGCCATCCCTGGTTGGACCCACCCTGCTCAGTTTCTCTTTCACTGATCTTCTTTCTATAGATCTTTAAATACTAGAATGCTAAGGTTTCTACTGAGCTCCTTCTCTCAAGCCACACTCTCTCTGATGGTCTCACCTAGTACTGTGGTTATGAAAACACCTGACAGTTGCACATTTAAATCTAGTACTGCTCTGTTTGATCCTCCACACCCATATCCTTCTTCCTGTTAGATGCCTCCTATTGGGTGTACTTAGCCTCAAACCCAACACAGCTAAGAGTCTCTTCATCTTGTTTCTGAAGACTATTCCTTCCACATTGTCTCTTAGTAAATGTTACATCATCCTCTCAAGTGCAAGCCAAAAATTAGACATCATACTTAATTTTTTCGTTCGCTTTCAACTTCAGTATCCATATTTGATGTCCAGCTGGCTCTGCACTTAAAATGCACTCAGGCTCGTGTGTGGTTTAGCGGTAGAGCTTTTACCTAGCATGTGGGACTCCCTGGATTTGATCTCTGGCAGTGCAAACAAAACAAAAACAACCTAAGGTCATATCCATTCTGAACTAGATGGCAATATAGAATCATTGTTACTACTTACAAAGCAAAGGCCCTGGGTTGGACCTCCAGTACTGCAAACAACAATTATTGTATCTAAAATCTGGTTACTTCTGTCCATCAATGCGGCAATCAACCTAGTTTATGCCACCACAATCACTTGTCTAGACTTTTGCAGTAGCCACCTCCCTGCTTCCTCTCTTGCCAACTGTGCACTGTGCCACTCTTCCTCACTATGCCCCTCCTGGTGGCACTAGTTAGAAGAGCAGGTGAAGCAATAGCTAGACTGTGGAACCAACCCAGATGCCCCTCAATAGATGAATGGATAAAAAAAATGTGGCATTTATACACAATGGAGTACTACGCAGCACTAAGAAATGACAAAATCATGGAATTTGCAGGGAAATTGATGGCATTAGAGCAGATTATGCTAAGTGAAGTGCCAATGTCTCGGCTTGGCACTGAATCACGAGCCACTCACAGCTTTTAGATTCAAACAGCAATTCTTTATTCCCGAACTCACACCGGCCTCCACACACGTTCAGGGGAAATCCAAAATCTGCCCACCAATTCACCTACTCCATGAGGCTTTTTTCCAAATCCCATTTGAATCTCACGAGAACTCAACGGGAACAAGCAGCAGGAACACCCTAATCCCAGCAGCAATAATCTTCAACCTCCAACTTCCCTAAAACCCATATTGTCTTAAACCGGGAATGCCTTAAACTCAAGGAGCGGGATACTTCCTCAAACCTGATCAGCTCTAAACCCAGATCCGCCCTGGTCCTTGAGCAAGGTCATCTTACATGCAATGTCAACAGCGAAATTCCAAGGCAAGTCCATTTAACATGGGGTACGCTAGCAAGGAAATTTCGATGCGTCATTCCTACTTGGCAATGGCCCTCAGCAGTGAAGCTAGCCAATCCCTAAAAAACAAATGCCAAATGTCTTCTTTGATATAATGAGAGCAACTAAGAACAGAGCAGGGAGGAAGAGCAGGAGGAAAAGATTAACATTAAACAGAGTCATGAGGTGGGACGGAAAGGGAGAGAAAAGGGAAATTGCATGGAAATGGAAGGAGACCCTCATTGTTATACAAAATTACATATAAGAGGTTGTGAACAAAATTACATATAAGAGGTTGTGAGGGGAATGGGAAAAAATAAGGAGAGAAATGAATTACAGTAGATGGGGTAGAGAGAGAAGATGGGAGGGGAGGGGAGGAGGGATAGTAGAGGATAGGAAAGGTAGCAGAATACAACAGTTACCATTATGGCATTATGTAAAAATGTGAATGTGTAGCCCATGTGATTCTGCAATCTTTGTAATGTTTTGAATAACCAATAAAAAAAAAAAAGAAGAGCAGATGAAGGCATTGCTTCCTGTGCATACATTCTCCAGCAGACACCCTCTTAGAAATGGAATGTTTACACAAAAGCGGTTGCATGAAAGGAGTTGTGCCAAAGCTGGTAGCTTGCCATGAACCCTTCCCTAAGGAGAGCCTCTGTCTAAGCTTCTGGTTCCAGCCACACTGGCCTCTTTTCTATTCCTGCCAAAGTGTCCCATGTTTTTCCCATTCAGGTTTGTTGCATTTATTAGTTTCTTTATTCTGAAAGCTCTTCTCAGAACTATTGCTTCTCATCTTTTAGGCCTCAGATGAAATGTCACTGCATCAGAAATGCCTTTCATGAGTACACTTTTTGAAATAGCATCCCTTCTGGTTATTCTGTATTATTTTATGCTCTTGTTTCCTTCATAGCTCTTATTAAAACTTGAAATTACTTTATTTACTTGTTTGCTGCTTGTGTATTAATCCAGATTAGATAACTACCATGAGTGATAATCCTAAAATCTCAATAGTTTATTGGAGCTTAATTTCTGCTCTCTCTCTCACCCCCACCAATCATAATGGTAATGGGGTTCTGCTACACAGGGTCGGGGCCCAGGCTTCTTCTTATAATGCAATCATCTTTACACCTGGCATCCTAGATCTCCATAGAACAGGAAGAAAAAGAACATGGAGCACAGACACTGGCTCCTTTTCCACCTCTGGCCACAGTCCACTGGCAAAAGCTAATCATAAAATCTCACTTAAATACAGGACGCTGGAAGACATGGTTTAACCATATATTTAATGAGAAGAAATGAATAGGGACAGGCATATGATAGTAACTAGTAACTCATTCCACTCTTCTCTCTCCTACCCATCTCTACAGTGCAGAGATCAGGATCAAGCTTTCCTATTGCTAAAAGACCTGTAACAATGTTAAAGCTATTAAGGAAATAGATTTGTTTCTAGAAAATAAAGTTAAAAAAAAATAGATTCCCTCAGAGAGTCACCAGAAAGGAACACAGACCTGCAGAATCCTTGGTTTTAGCCCAGTGAGTCCCATTTCAGATGTCTGACATCTAGAACTAAAAGAAAGGAGGTTTATATTATTGTAATGCACTGAATTTGAGGGGATTTATTATAGCAGCAATAGGAAATGTATGCACTTTTCCTGACTCCCCACCTCTCTGCCATGTTAATTGGATGTACATCTTATTTTCTTTGTTCTCCCTTTGCAGGCATAAATCTCAGTTGGTTCTCTGCACCTTCTGGGAATGAACCTGACCTTCACCTTCACCTTCACCTTCACCCAGTTTCACCCTAAACACATAGAAGTCTGTTCCTCCCCCCACCCACACACCAAATTGTGTGCACCCAGTGAGTTGACAAGCAAAACAGGCAAGAGGGGGGACAAAAATGTAGAGGTCCCCTCAGGAAAAATGGCCAAGAGGGCTACTCTTGTCTAAATGAATTCTTTCCCTCCACGTAGATTCTGCAAGAGAACTTAGCATTCTAATAGTAAGAAACTTAAGAATACTTACATTCTTTATTTCAGTTTCTTAAAAATGAGCAGTTATACTTTCTTAGGTGGATTTTGTAAGAATTAAAGGAAATAAATGAAATAATTAATAATACTCTGCATATAATAAACATTCCAATGACCATTGTTATTATTACCATTATTATTCCAGATGTCTCTATCATGTTACATTCAAGGGATCCACCCTATTTAGACCAGAAAAATTGCTATAAAGAGTTCAATATTTTAATTTGTCTCATTAGTTTATACTCAGTACTGTTAAATATTTTTTTGAGCAGTCCTAGTTCAAAAATCTTAATTGAAACCAAAATATTGTTGTGGTTAGTTATATCCATGAGACATTAAGAAAACCAACCAATCTAACATGTTAAAAAAAATCAAGTTAAGCCTCCATCGAGTTGTCTGAATTATTTTTTAGCCTAATATCTGGCTAAATATTTGATTCTCCAACTTTCTGGCTTGCCTTCATATTAGATACTTGCCAGAGCAAACTATTGGACTTAATTTTTTTCAGAAACCACATTTAAAAGGCAAATTTTAACCTCCAAAAATAGATGGAATAATGACTTTTTCCATGAAAAAGAATTTAGGGAACTGTAAGTGATCTGAGATTTGAGACACAGCAGAAAAGGAATTAAACAGGTGGCTCCCATGGGGTAATTTTAGCCAGTGTGCTCTGCAGCCTGCCTCTTAGTGTAAGGGAAGTCGGTTAGGTACATTCACAGAACAACCAGGGACAGCAGAGTCAGAACTGATACTATTTTCAACAGTTGGAAAATTGAAAAGTTATATGATCCTATGAGGACTGGGTTTTCAGTTCTTGGAACTTACCCTAGGAACAGATCACCGTGTTCAGTTTTTACCTCTGATAAGAAGTGAACATGAGCTTAGCAGGAGGACTCTGATCATATCGGGGTGATATTGGAAGGATCGAGGAAGCATGCTGAGGCCCAGGGCTGGCAAGGAGGAAAAGTCTGAGCAGTTCTGACGGGGCCATTGAAGTGGCACCCCCTTTCTCCACTGAAAAGTCTTAACTGGGCTTCTCCAGAAATCTTCACCGTGGCTGATTTTAGGACTGTCAGCAAGAGTCTCTACAAAAGAGTTCAGTGTAGATAAACTTCCTATTTTCGTGTTGCCTATCTTAACTTGGCCACTGGCTGGGAAGAAATCGGCACTCCAGGTGCTGGACACCCCCTTACTAGTTTTTCACAGACATGTATCCAGTATAGTAGTTTGTAGAAATGTATAAACAAGGCCTCTGGCCTTAAGCTGGGGCTTCACAGAGATGTTTACATTTCTAAGATAAGAGAAGTTACCAATTGGGCTCCACGGTAACAGCTGGCAGAGGGAGGAAAAAAGGGGGAGAAGAAGCTCTCCCCTTCTCAGGTGCTGCCCTTAATAGTTCACATAAAAGCAGCTTTTTCTTTCACTTCTGCAGACTGTGAACTTCTGAGCCCCTCCCCTCACATGCTGGGTATAAAATTCTGAAACTACCTGAACTCGGGGTTCAGGAGATTGATTGATGACAGTAAAAGCTGTGCCCTCTGAACTTGGCTGCAGCCAAATAAAAATGTTTCCTGCTATCTTTGGTGCCTTGCCTTGTCTGTCCCTACAATAATCCTAGCTACTAGGGCACTGAGGCAGGAGGATCATGAGTTCAAGGCCAGACTGGGCAACTTAGAAAGAACCTGTCACTAGATAAGTATTTTTTAGAAGGGATGGGGATGTAGTTCAGAGGCAGAATGCTCCTGGGTAATCCCCATTACCATTAAAAAAACAAAAACAAAAACGTTGAGTGGCAGCTGGTCCTCTGCTAACTCATATTGAGGCTTTAAGCTGGAAAATTCCTTTTCCAATGAGTAAATGAAAGAAGAGCTTCTATTTTCATGTCAGACATAGTTACCCATGACCTTGATGGTGACTCACATTGATCATCGTTTGGTTTGCTTTTGTGTGAATCTAATTGCTGGCTAAGCCACCATAAAATATTAAACAATAAATGACCAGCAAATAATCTGCATCTTACTGCGAGAGCCATTTGAGAATAGACAGCAAGAAATTGACAGGGTGGCCTTATTACATTTGCTCAGGAAGATACCTTTTCCTTAAAGCCTATCAAGAAGATTAGTTAGTCTCATAAACTATCCCTACTGGGGTCAGTCTGACAGGCAGCATTGACAGTCTTTTCCATATAGAAGATGAGATCATCCCTAACATTAATACACAAATTCAAGGATCTTGATCATACAACAGTGTGATGCACTAAATGCCACCAAATTTATGCATTCCCCTTCCTCGGGTGCTACAGTTTGAATCCAGGGGAGATTTACTACCAAGACACATCCCTAAACCTTTTTATGTTTAATTTGAAGACTTTATTAAGAAGCTGAGACTGCCCTTGAACTTGCAATCCTCCTGCCTTTGCCTCCTTAATTGCTGAGATTATACAGGTGCACCACTACACCTAGCCAAATTTGTGCACTTTAAAATAATTAGACTTTATCTTATGCAAATTTCACTTCAATTTTAAAAAATCCAATAACATCACAGTTTGTTTTATTTTGAAGTGGCTTTCTGGCACTCTGGATAGTAAAAGCAGAAAGCTTTTATGGCTTTAATTTTAAACAAGTAAATAAAGATGAATCAACAGTGGAACCACTGTAATATAAAAACAACAAAACAAAACAAAAAAACCCAGCAGATGGCCTAGGGCTAGCCTTTGCTCCATTAGCTCCATTAGCTCATCTGGAAAGCCTCAGGAAGCTTAAGTCACCCATGTCCCCTTCGAGAGGGACCAAGAGTGGTTAGACAATTAATCCACCACAACAGCCACACACATGAGCCAAGGAGGCCATTGATAGCAGCTGGAGGTAGCCTTCAGAGCTCTGCAACAGGTGCACCTCTACTGCCTGGTGAAGACTGAACTATAGAAATTCACTTGGAATATTTGCTGTAAAATACAAGGAAAAAGTCTTCTGATAGGGCAGGAGCAGTCAATTCAGAGGCAAAATATTAGAGGCACCATCATGGTGGAGCCCCAGAGCTGGGCTCCACAGTTGTCCAATTCAGAGGAGTCGCCCAATAGGAATTGTGACTGTGTGCTATTGGAGTAACGGGGCTACAAGTACAACCTAGAGCAATCCACTGTGGCCTGGGACAACTTTCCAACTCCTTTATTTCCCTATGTAGCCTTCCAATTGACCCTCATTCCCAGAAATAATCTGAGGATGTAGGTACTTTGAAACCCAGAATCTAATTTACATTTAAATGCCATGAAAGGAAGTAAACAAAAGGATTCTGGCCATTCCTTTATTCCCTAATGGAGGATTGGTTGTAACTTGGTAGCCATTTACTGGTAGGGCAGCTCAATTCCTATTCCTCCTCTGCTTTGCCAGTCTCCACTAGAAAACACCAAATACTTCTTTCCCAGCATTTCTTGCAGCTAAGTATGGCCAAGTGACAAGTCCTGCCCAAGGAGACAAAAGTGAAACTCTTAGGGGGATATTGAAGGGAGTGTTTGAAAACGGTTTCTCTTCTATAGTCACCCTTCCTTATCTGTAACTTCAGTATCCTTGGTTTCATTACCTCAGATTCAACCAATTTGGGATAAAAATTACTTGGAATAAACTCCAGAAATCTCCAGAAAGAAAAACTTTCATTTGTCATGTGCTGAGCCCTTGGCTGAATTCAGACAAATACAGTGATATGGTAGGCACATTATGCTGTGGCCCCTTGGCATTTCACAGGTCCTCAGTCTCTCCAACACTCTTTGGGCTCTGTTTGCCTTGAATCTCATTTGTGTACCAGGCAGTTGGCTCTGATAATTGTGTCTATATTGAGAATGTGCACACTTTTTTTTCTTCTCATTGTTCCCTAAACAATACAGTATGATAACTATGTACACAGCATTTTCATTGTATTAGGCATTACAAGCAATCTAGAGATGATTTAAGGTATATGGGAGGATGTGTGTAGGTTATATGGAAATATTAATACATTTTATATAAAAAACCTGTGAGTTTTTTTGTCCTAGAGGGTCCTGGAACCAATGCCTTTGGGATACCAAGGACTGCATATAAAAGGGCCAGGTACAAGAACAATGTGCCCTGATTCTGCCCCTTCCCCAAACGCCTGCCTTGAACACAAATATGGTAGCTGGAATAGTTGCCACCATCTTACTATTGTAAAATAACAAGCTTTTAGAAAAAAGTCCCAGGAACTAAGAAGTATAGGACTGAAAAATAGCAAGAGTCAAGATTCTTATTGGGCATCTAAGCTAACACCAAAAACTTCCAACCTCCAGAATTCTTATTCCATGAGAGAAATACCTACCTGGGTATTGTAAACTTGCACTATACATGTAAAATTGATAAAATATATTTCATAAATTTATAATTTCCTAAGTCAACTTTTCAGCAAATCACATCATCATCCCATGGTAGAATTCAGTCACTCCAACTATTTCCTATACAATCTCAAGTTTTCAAAAATCACTTTAGGTTTTGTTAAAGAGAGGCTTACAGGGGATACAGCCTTGTCACATGCCAATGCTCAAGCTCTCAGATATGCCTGAAAAGGGCTGATTTCTATTTGAATGAACCTCCTCTTACATGGACAGTATTCATGTGGCCTGGTGACATAGTTCCATGCAGTAAGAAAGTGGAGATCTAAATCATTCATGCAATGAAGCCTGCTGTGTCGTTACTCCCTCTCTTATGAATCAATGCCCTAAAGCAACTTAGCAAGAATTGTCACTAAATAAAACATTTTTTAAAAGGCTGGTCAATCCCTGGTATCCCCCTCCCCCAAAGAAAAGGTCTTATTATGCAAGGATAAAAAATAAATAAAGTTAGGTAAAGAAGAGAGAAGCAGAAGAGGAAAGAGGCTCTGTAACTTAAAATCTATAAACTCACAAATGCCCTCACCATCATCTCAGGCCTGTTTTCCTCTAGGCCTAAATCCTTAAAAGATCCAAGAAATCTAGAGTACTAAACGTCCAATTAATTAGTGCTCATATACTTTGTTATCTTATAGAATGATTAAAAGAAGCCAACAGGGAGCTATTGTTAGAGACCCAGGATATGGCTATAGTCCAAGCACTATATATTAACTTGATAATGTCAACCTTAAGATTTTAAAAAGAACCAGACCTCCATCAACAAAAGGATTCCAGCTTGCTTGCTTTCTTCTTCTTTTCTTTAAATGTTTTTTCAGTTATACATGGATAAAAGGCGAGTGACTCACTGGAGATGGAGATTCAACCAGAGAATAATGGGGGGGCTGCCCAAAGGGGAAGAAAAGGAGAGGCAGAGAGCAGAGAGAGGAGAGGAGGAGGGCAGAGAGAAAGAGAAAGAGAGTAGAGAGAGCAGAGAAAGAAGAGGAAGAGGGCAGAGAGCATGAGCAGGCAAGCTTTGGCTTAAGAAGAGTTGTATAGGTGACGGGCAGGTGCTGATTGGCAGGGTGACTCAGGAAAGGCAAGAGGACACTGTGCGGGACACTGTAAACTTTGAATTTTGTGTTCTTTAGCTTGGCGCCCTTAGGAGAAGCAGGGGAGGGGTAAAGGACTCTGTGATATTCTCCACATGGACACAATATCTTTATTTTGTTTATTTATTTTTATGTGGTGCTGAGGATGGAACTCAGTGCCTCACATGTGCGAGGCAAATGCTCTGTCGCTAAGCCACAATCCAAATCCAGGAGTCTGGCTCTTTAGGCTGTCACCACCCAGGTTTTGCTTGTCATGTTCATCAGTTACAAAGTTTCCTTTAAAAGAAGACTGAGAGCCACACAGTCCCCTCCCCCACCCTTCCTCTCCCAGAAAGTACACATCCTGCTCTGTTGTTTGCTCTCCTGAATAAATTTCCTTGCTTCCCTAAATAAGGCTCTATTTGTGACCCACCCTGAAATTCTTGTGCTGTGTAGGTCATGCCACAGCTGAGCTGATACCCTACTGCCTTCTAGGGATTGGTGGAGAAAACTGGGACCTCATCTGGCATGTCTGTCTGTCTGTCTGTCTGTCTGTCTGTCTCTCTCTCTCTCTCTCTCTCTCTCTCTCTCTCACACACACACACACACACACACACAGTCAATCAAATGGACACAGAGGAACTTTTGGAGACGGTGGATATGTTTGTTACCCTGATTGTGGCAATGGTATCACAGGTATATCAGTTATATCCTCATCAAATTGCATACCTTAAGTATGTGCAGTTTTTGTGTATGAATTATACCTTGTAAAGCTTTTTGAAAATTAGAATAAAGAAAAGGACCATTGTAGAGTCTACTATGAACCTGATGTAAAAAATATATATATATTAGGGAGTTGCCCTTGTGGAAATACACAGCTATGCATATATTCACTATCTATCCCAAATGTTCAATATATGTATGGACTAAAGAGTTCATCATAGTTAACCCATGCAGCAGGAGCTCTAAATAGACCGTTCACAAATGCTAGTAAACTAACAAATTCCTCAGCAGAGGGAAGTTCAGGCAGCAGACATAGTTAACTGGTGCTTGTGTAGCACCTGACACCCCGTATGGTGCTGGGTTTCTTCCCTTATCATGTCCTTCCCCACAGCTCAAGGTCAGTGCTCAATTGATGTTTCAAGTCACATAGACCTGCATTCCTCTTACAGTGGACAAGTGCCAAACTTGTTCTATTGTGGTAGAGCAAAATGGGAACTTTAGCAGTTCAAGAGCTGACAGGGTGGGGTTTTGCCAAATGACACACTCTGCTTACTGACATTTAACCATAGGCTTACAGTGGCTGACAGGTGCCTGTAAAAGATGCAGATGCAGGAAACAAAGCAACAGGGACAGAACAACCCCCTCTAGGCTTAGTGCAGTACAAGTCCCTAAGCTGTATGAGCTAAGAGTCCCTAGGTTGTTGATAAGCTTGTATTCATATAAGGAATGTGGAATGCACCCTCCAATAGAATTGCGCCAACTCTCTTGCCTTGATGTCCCTAAAACTTGCTTATGTACAAAAGTAAAAGCCCTGCTGCACTTTTGCAGGGGTCGGGTGGGGGGAATTATCCCTTTGAGCCGTGGCGCCGCTAATAGTGTTGCTTCCAGATCTCCATGTCCTGACCCTCATTTCCCAATACACTATGAGCACCATAAAAGAGTACTGAACTGACAGAGGTCTCCATGGGACCAGGAAGCCCCCCAGATTTTGGATTTTCCAACAGCCTGGGAAAAATTCTACAGCCAAAGCTGTAAGTACCCCACATTACCTCTGTCACCCTTTCACCTATTTACTTTAAAAGGGAGAACAAGACCTTGGCCTGAGGTTATTGATCTAGTTCAGAGACTTCCCTCTGACACAGTATGTATAAAAAAAAATCCTACCTAAATAAATAGGATAAACTTTTCCCCAAATATGTTTCCTTTAGTCAGAGTTCATTGAAATACACAGCTAAGGAGGAGACACATGTGCTGCTGTTTCTTGCCATGTGATGCTGAGTCACCTCCAGAAATGCCATCAACAGTTGTAGCCCATAACCTTCTACCTCTAGAACCAGAGCCAGAATAAACCCCTTTTCTTAAGTAAAACAAGCAAACAAAAAAGCTAAAGAGGATTTGACCAAGTGATTTCCATGTGGTATTCATGGTCCTCATTCCATTTATTCTAAAAAGAAAAAAATCTTGATGGGCTGGACAGATAGCTTTCCCACAAGTGTCACATGCAGCATGATGTGAGTGCTCAACAAATGTGAGGTGAACAGCAGTCAGCACAGCCAATCTGGAAATTGGTAAGATTCAGCTAAGAACAGTTTTCTGTGAGAATACCACAGGGTCACCATCACCTTGGGATTTGTCCATGATGGATGTCTCCAACTTTAGATTCTATTACTTGCTCTCACCCTCCAACACTTCACCTTAAAATGAATCACAACAGCAAACTATCCCACAAAGTCAGAAAGGAAGATAAATTGTATCATTGTGGTAATTCTATAGCCAGCCTCAGGAAGGACATAAAGAGACTCTTCTAGGAAAATATTTCCAATTGTTAAATTTGTCTGGTTTACAAATTCAATTTCCTTTGAATATCTACATTCACTTAATCCTCTGGCTCAGGAAATTAGAATTAAGCAATTTTTTTTTTCTTGTGGTGCTGGAGATCAAACCCAGTGTCTTGCACAATGCTAGGAAAGCCCTTTACCACCGAGCTCCACCCCCAGCTCTGCCCTGAGTCTTAAGACTTATTTTACTAATGTAGATAATGAAACAGAAACACAAGAGAAAGAAATAGGCAGGAAAAAAATGATAAAACTTTTGGAGAAACAGTAATGGAGACTCCTCAGAAAACTTGGAATGGAACCACCATCTGTCGCAGTTATCTCACTTCTCAGTATATACCCAAAGTACTTAAAATCAGCATACTATGTCAATGTTATAGCAGCTCAATTCCCAATAGCTAAGCTATGGAACCAACATAGGTACCCTTCAACAGATGAATGGATAAAGAAAATGTGGTGTGTGTGTGTGTGTGTATATATATATACACACACACACACAATGGGATATTACTCAACCTTAAAGAAGAATGAAATTATGGCATTTGCTGGTAAATGAATGGAACTAGAGAATATCATAAGTGAAATAAGCCAATCCCCCCAAACCAAAGGCTGAATGTTCTCTCTGATACATGGATGCTAACACACAAAGTGTGTGGGGGTAGGAGGTGGGAGGGTGAGAATAGAAATTCATTGGATTAGACAAGGGAATGAAGGGAAGGAAGAGGTATGGCAATAGGAAAGACATCAGAATGAATTAGACATAACTTTTTAATGTTCACATATGAATACATGACCAGTGAAACTCCACATCATGTAAAAACCACAGGAATAGGAAGTTATACTCCATGTATGTATAATTATTCTAAATATGCTCTACTGTCATGTATATCAAAAAAGAACAAATTTTAAAAATTTTTAAGAAGAAAACAAACTTGTGGAAAGCTGTAGGGAAACATGGAAACATCCTATATATAACCACATAACTTACATTTATTGTTTGGTTTGGTTTTGGTTTTAGTGTGTGGTGATACTGGGGATAGAACCCAGGGCCTTGCACATGCTAGGCACGTGCTCTACCACTGAGCTACTACACCCCTATATCTTACGTTTATGATTGGCTATGAAAACATTACTTTCTCACTTAGTTCACTTTTTTACTCATGCATGTGTGCATTTAACAATCGCTGAGTGCAGTGCTGGGTACGAAGATTGCAGAGTAGGGGTACCTTGCCTATAGAGATTTATGGTCTGTTATTAGAGAAAAAAAAAAAAAGAAAAGCTCAAAACTTACATAATGGCCTGAAGAGGCTCTTTGAAAACTTCCTGGGAGAGATGACTGACACTGGAGCTGACTAAGTCTTGAAGCATAAATGTAGGTTCCCAGTGGAAGAGCTAAATTAAGACAGAGTTAACTGAGGAAATGGATTCAAGACGGTTAATAAGAAACTAGAATCTATAAAACTGACTAATCTGCTGTGGATGTGGAAGAGAAGTAATCAAGGCAAACATCTGGGTTCGTGGCTTGTGGTGAAAGGTGTCTGATGGAGCCACTCAGACACAGATTACAAGAAAAGGGGCAGCTGAGATGTTCTGATGACTCTGTTTAAGATATGCGAAGAGACTTTAAGGAGATACGTCTACAGTCAGTTTGCTGCATGGGTCTAGAGCTCCGGAAATAGATACGAGCTGGAAACAAATGTAGAATCACTAAAGTTACATAAGCAGAGGGTGAATCCATGACTCCTGATGGAGGCTCCCAGAGGCAGTGAGATGACCAGCAAGTCAGGAGTCTCCTCAGGACGTGCCAACAGGGAGGATGTGAGCCAGAGGGAAAGAGAGAGGGCCGTGACCCACAGCTGAGGAGGGAGTGGCCAGCAAATCACATAGAAAAGAACTGCTATGGGCTGAATGTTTGTGTCCCTCCCAGATGCACATGTTGAAACCCTCATCTCACTGTGATGGTATGAGAAGGTAGGACCTTAGGGGAAGCCAGGAGTGCTTGGTCCTCTGAATGGGATGAGTGTTTATAATAGAGGATGAAGAATGTGTCCAGGTACCATTCCCTTCCAACTCTTCCACTATGTGAGCATACAGTATTTATCCCTTTCAGCCGATGCAGCATTGAGGTGCCATCCTGGAAGGAGAGAGCAGCTCTCACCAGACATGAAATCTGCTGATGCCTGGATCTCAGACTTCCATCCTCCAGAGCAGTTAGAGAATAAATTTCGGTTGTTTATAAATTACTTAGTCTGTGTTACTTTGTGATAGCATCCAGAAAGGACTAAGACAGAAGGTAATTGTGTCTCGAGGATGGGGCTCTCATGAGATTAATGCCTTTGTAAGAAGAAACAGGAGAGAGTTGTCTCTCTCTGCTCTCTTCCAGGAAGAACACAAGGAGAAGGCATCCATCCGTGAGTCAAGAGGAGGGAGGGCTCTCCACCAGAGTCCAACCATGCTAGCACCTTAATCTCACACCTCCAACCTCCAGAACCAAAAGAAACAAAGTTTTTATTGTTTCAGTCACCCTGTCTATGGAAATTTGTTATATTAGCCCAGATTGGCTAAAATTTTGACAAATAAGGTAAACACTGGGATGGAGGATGTTACCTTTTCTTCTGAGAAGAAAGCAAAGGACAAAAGGAGAGTAAAGGAATGATTTAGAGAGGAAGGAAAAGGCAAATGATAGTGTAAGAAACACATTGGAGGTAAGTTTACAAGGACAGTTCATGGAGTTAAACAACAAAACATTTTCACAAAATACAGGGAACCATGACAGAGATGAGGATCAGCTCTGTCACTAACAGGCTGGGTGAATTCTGTGCAATGGTGAGTTGGAGTGACCTCTAAGTTTCCTTCTTCCTCTAAGAAGTTGGACTCTCTTGTCACTATGCTGCTCCAGTGTGCTTTTCATTGGCCTTCTCAAAACCAAGACAGGTCCTACTGAGCCTCAGAAACCGAATCCTACCAGGTGCAGAGTGGGTGGGATGAGGTCTGTTCATATGGGTCTTCCACCCCAAAAGAACTTGGATTCTGGCATCCTGATTGTAATAGGAAGACCCACCACAGCTGGGCAGGGCCCCTGTCTCTGCAGTTAGAACCCAGGGTGTTTGGCTATGTCATTGCTGATGCAGACCCTATGGTTTTTGGTCTGCAATCCTACAGAGAAGCTGGCTTCAAACAGATGTGACAGTTCCCACATTGCTCTTAGCTTTCATGATGTGCCTCGAGATCATCCCAGACCTTTATCCTGTATATTGTGCCAAGTTCCAGCACAACAGAGACCTTTTATGACCAGAGAGTGAAAGCAACTGACCTTATTTTGTAGAGTTCACAGCTGCTCTGTTAAAAATTAAGCTTCTCAACAACTTCCTTTCACTTGGCTATTAAAAGGATCTAGTTGTAGCTGATCAGTTTTGAAGAAATTATTCAAATGATTCAGTCACAATCCTGTAAATCCATCTTGGTGCCTCTGTTCACACCATCATTTTCCTCTTTCCTCCTCTTATTCAAGACCAGGTGAAACTTCCCATCCTCTAGAAGTGGTTTGTTCACCATGAGACCTAGGTCCTTAAGATGCCTACAACCAAATATGTCACAGATTAATGAATCTGACCTCATAAAAGGTCTTGAAGATGCTATTACTTCAGTAATTAATATCATCCACAATCATTGTGTCTTGGCACATCTCACATAATTTCACTTTATGTAAGTGTGTAGATTGTCGGAGTCCAGCTCCAACAGGGGGTCTCAGGAGACGAACGGATGGTGAGGAGTCAGCAAAAGCGGGTGGAGAAACAACACAGACACCAAAGTGAAGGTGCTGAATCCCAATCTTTACTTGTGAAGTTGATTATATATACTTTTCATTTTGGCAGGCTCACAGTACTTTGTGGTTACAAAACAGGAATCATTATTCAAAGAAACAAAATATTATGTAGCTACAATTAGAATACAAGAATGTATCTTGGCTTATGCATAAGCAAGCATTTGTACTTTCAGTTCGTGTTTTGTTTTGAGCTGTTTCTGCTTAGTTAACTTTTAATAATAGTTACAAATGTCCCAAATTATTGGCCTATACCTTGACTATTCTTTCTTGACTTACTGACTGGAATCGGTGCCATGGTTACGGCAAGTGGACTTGTTATTACTTTTAATCAAACAAAAGTAAGAGCACAAACAATTGTGCACAGGAACAAGAACAAGTTGCCCAGTACTAAGCACTAATTTGTCTTCTTAACATTAATTTTTCTTCTCTAGATTTTAATTTAATTTCTCAAAAACTTCCTTGACAGGAATACAGGGAGTTTTTCATTAGACATTAATAATTTACACTCCACAGCTGAATCATTGCATTTAGAGCAAACAGATCTATGCTTTAGAAGTAGTTGCATTAATTGGGAAAGTCATGTTTTTTCCTTCATACTTAATGGTCATATGAGAAATCTCAACTATACTTATTAAAGGAATACAAAAACAAACCATCCCATTCCCAGAAACATACTGCGTTCCTCACTGCCATCCACCTCAGTAGGGCCTTGCCATTGCCTGAGTCAGGGGAGGGGCGCAGCAGGAGATTATCACCTAGGTCTAGTGTTGATAACGTTTCTTTGGGCTTTACTTTAGCGTCAGTGAACACAGTATGTTGTTCTTGTTTGACAGAGAAGTTAGAATTTTGCCAAAGGCTTTCCTTCCCCTGGACTCTTTTCAGACTCAGTTTTACTCTGCACTCATTTTTCCTGGGACGTTAAACACAACCCTCTAACAAGCTTCTCTCTCATCTCTAGAAAAACACAGAATGATCCAGAGAAAACAACAAAACTCAGAAAGAGCAGTTAAATGTAATGAAGCTTCCCTGGGAAAACATTCTGGATAAATGAAAGCATGGTGAGAAGAAATCTTTCAAACTGAAAAAGGCCTGAAACCAAATCACTACTTTGTGCTGTAAACAGTATCAGGAGGCACTGTTAATTGGGAGATGACCTTGACCTGAATAGCTAAAGCAGACAAAGACAGTAAATTGCAAAATCGACAGTGGAAGTCACCTCAAGAGATGATTCTTTTAATGTTTTCCAGGGACTTACCAGAAAACCAGGCGAGGCCATACAAACAACACCAAGCCAAACACTACCTCAAGGAGGGTTTTACAGGTGAGTTTTTGATCAACTTTTATTTCTTATGTATTATCTTTATCAGGTACTTCAGGATTCACCTTGGCCAGTTTCCAATTTTTATGACTTCTGAATTAATTAGATCTGATTGTCAAGAATGTACATATCTGACATGGCTATTTATAGTGTTGTTGATTATAAAATTATTCATACTGTACTCAGTTTAAAACGTATTTCAGCAATTAATTCTTAGGCTCACTGAATATATATATTCACATCCATGTGCTATGTGTGTTTCGTGTTATTTTGTTTAGTCCTTGTAACAACTCATGGGAGAAAGGGGTTATTACTCTCACCTTCCAGACATGGAAACTGAGGCTCAGGAGATGAAGTTATTAAGCACCTTGATGTTCATTCAGCATTCTGTGTAGCTTTGCTTATTGGGAAAGAAGACCCTGAGGAGTGATTGTACATTTCCTATCTAGTCCATATTTTCCATTGAACATAAAGTAGCATTCTGGATTTTTATGTGTCAGACTCTTGCAAAACTGTTTGATCTGAGCAGTTTTCTGTAGCTAGATCACATCAAACCAGCTCTCAAGATGGGCCAAGCACAAAGTGGTGACATTAAGAGCCCCTGGTCCAACAACACCCACCTCAGAATTTCCACTCATAGGGTAGGTACCAGGCCTGTTGAAACCACTCAAACATACCTTGAAGCTGGACTGTGTTTGACAGCACCAGGAGCACACAAGTCCATCCTTTGAGGGTTGGCAGGGGGTCATTAATTACTCTGTTTCTTTTTTTAGGTGACTGAGGATAACAAAATTGTGAAAATACGCCTGGTATTGAACTGAACGAGAAGTATATTTTTCAATCAGCCCAAGCCAATGTGGAATTCATTCACTTCTCTGAATACATGGATTTATCTCCTTTCCTTAACTGCAGACCATGAAACCTCCAACCTCTGGTCCTGCCTAGGCTGCACTGTTCTCTATATCCAAATAAAAAGGTCTTTCAAAAATGAATTCATGTTCATCTCCCTCTTCTTTGTGTTTCTCTGATACCTTCCAAGAAAAATCCAAGTGCCCTAGCCTGGCATCCAAGAGCCTTCTAGATCCAGCCTTTGTCTTTGCTTTAGTCCCTCTAAGCTTTAGCTCTGGTGAAGCAGGAGCATTTTGCTAAAATACTGGGCCTCCTCTCACTCTTCTGTCCTGGCTAACTTCTTACTAGATTCCTTCTTGGGATCCAGACCCTTTACAAGGTGCCTCTGCAGCTTCTATCTGAGAGGTAGAGTCTGCTTCCATGAACCTGGAATCTGGACTGACCTGTGACTTGCCTTGACCAATAGAATGTGCTAGAAGTCCACTAGCCTCAGCCAGGCCTTAAGATGCTGGCAGTCACTGTTAGCTCTCTTGGATCCTTGCCCAACCACTGCATGAACCTGAACTTCATTTTTGGATATAAATATATCAGTATGAAATAAGGCTTTAGATATGATTCCTGAGCAGCCTCTGAGGAGAGACTACATGGAAAAAAGCAGAAGTTCTGGGGCATTAACTGCCCATGGGTGAGCCTTGACCACTTGGGAAAAAAAAAGAAGCCAGACATACATATTTCCCCCTCTTCCCCTTTCTCTCTGAGCCATGGATCTTCTTTGTAACCCTCAGTGTGAGTGGATGTACCTGTTGAGCAAACCCTTGGTGTCTCCTCACAGATCACTGCAAATCAGTGGCCAGGGCTACGTGTGGTGGCACATGCCTGTAATCCCAGTAATTCAAGAGGCTGACCCAGGAAGATTGTAAGTTCAAAGTCAACCTCAGCAACTTAGCAAGGCCCTAAGCAACTTAGCAAGACCCTGTCTCAAAACATAAAAAAAAAACCACCATAGCTCAGTGGTTAAGCACCCCTGGGTACAATCCCTGGTACAAAAACATAGAATTGAAGATGAAATAAAACCCTTCCATGATAAACAGAAGCTAAAAGTATTCATAACCAGAAAACCTGCACTATGAAACATACTCAGTGAAATATTTCATGAAAAAGAAAGGAAAAATAAAAATTGAAAATCAGCACAGGGGTGAACTACACTAGAAGAATAGTCAATTAAATGAGAATAAAGTCTGATTTAAACATTACAGATACATCATAATGGCACAAATTTAAGAGCAACTCTCTATAATAACATGGAATATAAATGGTCTAAACTCTTCAATCAAAAGACAAAGTTTGGGGCTTGGGTTGTGGCTTAGCGGTACAGCATTCACCTAGCACGTGTAAGGTCCTGAATTTGATCCTCAGCACCACATAAAAGTAAATAAATAAGATAAAGGTATTGTGTCCATCTACAACTAAAAAATAACACAAATTTAAAGAAAAAGAGACACAGGTTGGCAGATTAGATAAAAATAAAAAACAAGACCCAACGATACGTTGTTTGCAAGAGACTCACCTCACAGGCGAAGACATCCACAAACTGAAGGTGAAAGGATAGGGGAAAAATCCCATGCAAATGGTACTCTTAAATAAGCAGGAGCAATTATTCTCCTATCAGACAAAATGGATTTCAAGTTAAAATTAATCCGAAGAGACACAGAAGTTCACTTCATATGATTGAGGGAATCATGCAACAAGATATAATGTTTATAAATATTCATGCCCCAAACAATGGTGCATCTACATACATAAAGCAAACCATTCTCAATAATAAGTATCAAATAGACCAGAATACAATAATACTGGGTGACTGTAACACAACTGTCTCACCACTAGATAGACATCCAGATTCTACAGAACTAAAAACTATGATTAATAATGTGAACCTAACAGACATCTTTAGAATATTTATCCATCAATGACTAAATTTACCTACTTCTCAGGAGCACATGGAGCATTCCTTTGGTTTGTATCTCCAAGCTTTCTTTTATCCCATAAATCTGAGTTTGATTTTTTACTGTTATCCCATATTTCTTGGAAGTTCTTTTCATAGTCTCTTAACATTTTCTCCATGATCAAGTTTATTTTCAAGATTATATATTTTTCTTCATTGTCTGAAACTCTGTCTTACAACTGGTCTATCTGCTGTTGATGCTTTCCAATGAATTTTTAATTTGGTGTGTTGATTTCTTCAGTTTAAAGATTTTTCCTTAGTTATTTTTCCAGAATCTCTATGTCATTTAAGTGATCTTTTGCTTTCTGTTTTTTTTTTTCTCCCTTAAACCATCCTTTACCTCACAGATCAATTTAAGTATGAATATTCTAATCTCCTTCTCTGACATTTTTTCCACTGGGGTATTGATAGTCTCTGATATCAAAGTATTTTGGTTTTTTGGGGTGATTTATTCCCTTGATTTTTGTGTGTCTACCCATCTAACAGTTTGTTTTGAGGCAGTAGAGTTTCTGTCCTGTGGGCTTGTAGTGTCCCTGAAGGTTTCCAGTACCTTACCATTAAGGGGAGAGACAGATAATAACAACAACTGATGCAGCATTAAACCAAATAGCTCTTGCCATGAAATCTACAATGTTGACTGTCACAATAATCAGAAATGATACGGTCAGTTAGTTATTGCAATGGTAAAAACAGTAAGTTTACAAAAGGTTTTACAATTTCATGTGGTGAACAAGGATAGAACAGAAGTGATGTCTGATGTGATGATTATGAGAGAGGAGGAGAGAAAATAGAGTAAAAAATTTTAAGGGAGATCAATAGAGATTGGCTGACAGCAGCAGGAAAGGGAGAAAGAGAGTTGAGGGAAACTGGTAAGGGAGAGAAGAAAATGTAAAAAATAAAAATTAAGAAGATTACAATGACAAAACTGATATATACTACTCAAACATCTTAGTCCTCAAAATTTTGATCCATGGCTAAGGCTGTGTCTACCTTCAAAATGGGGTGAAGACATGCATCGAGGAAGCTCGATTCCCAAAGAAAAGAAGAAGCATGCAGAACAGGAGTATGCAGGGCCCTGGTGGGCGCCGCTCTGCTCCAGGCCACTGTGCAAGTGGAACTCTGGGTTATCCCCAAGTGAGGGCAGAGGCTCCGCCAGGGGTTTCCACCGTAGCAGAGCCAGTAAATGAGGGTTGGGGAAGAAAAGATATTGCCTGCACTGCTCGGTGGTAGCATCCACAGCAGCCACAGTTGCATCAGGAGCAGCACAAAGCACAGCGCCAGCCCAGGAGGTGCTGGAGCTGTTGGTGAAGTCACCTAACAGCTCTTTCTCCCTAGTATGCAAATTGACAAACAACCACAGAATAGGGCTCCGCATTACATAATCTCTTTTGAGCTGTTTTTCCTCGCTATGCCGATCTGATTTATGCAAAAACATGCCTTGCACATGTATGTGTAGGAATTGGAGACAGTGGACTCAACCTTTAGCTGTGGTCATCTGCCTGGTGTCCATATAGTCATTACGATTCCCCTGTGCATGTGGGAATTACAGAAACTGGATGTTGGAATACATACCAAGGCTTGGTTTATTGCTGGAATCTTGTTGCTGTTGACTGTACCTAGATCGCCATGGGTGCTATTGCAACACCTACTGTGTTATACACAATCTGAACCACAAAATCTAATAATAATTCTTTGGATGGTAACCATATACAGTTCAGGTAGTTGGATAGCTTTAAAATATCCCAGCATTGCACTATATGTGATTACCTGCAGAGAATTTACAACTTTATGGGATTCCTTGCTGATTATTTAACTAACCCATATCCAGATCTGGTATGAATCCTTGAAGCCAAAGATCAGCAGAAATATTTTCCACCTTCATGTTGGTGTCTATCATGGCCAAGAAGTGTTGCTATTTAGGTACAAACTGGGTGTACTGCAGTACACAGGTGTCAGACCATTCACCACCATCTTTGCTTTAATCTGTGAGCTTCTTGGTATATATGATGAAGGAAAATTCAGCTTTTCAAATGCTTGGACTTATTTGGTTATAATAAATAATATGTCACAATTGTTTGCCATAAATGTCTCCTGCTGTTTTATAAAGTACTAAAGGAAGAACTGAGTCCAGTCCAACCTATTGGCAAATTTCTTTTGGGTTCTGTTTCTTTTTGGCAAGCAGTAATTATTGCTTTGTTTATAAAAGTTGATACTATTTCTGAAAAGCATACATGGGAATGACAAACTATAGAAGCCATGCCACCGGACTCCAGGACCTTATTACCTGTATTGAGATGTTCCTTGCTGCTGTTGCTCATGGCTACACATTCTCATATAAACCTTATGTCCAAAAAGCAGAAGAGGGCTCCTGCTTTGATTCCTTTCTGGAATGTGGGACGTTTCAAATATCGGAGATGATATTTCTGAACAAGTGAGGCATGTTGGACGGACAGTTAGGGGACATCCTAGGAAAAAAAATTTCCTGAGGATCAAGATCAAAATGTACACACAAGCTTATTATCATCATTATCACAAGATGCAATTTCTGTTGCCTCTTCTATGCCACCTTCATCCATGGGTCACTACCAAAGGTTTGGACACAGACTCCACAGACTATACCTATTACAGCTAAGATATGTGAGGAAATACTTAATGAAACTACTACAGAAGAGAAAAAAGAGGCTTTAGATAAATCTGTGGACTCTTGAACAATGTGCAAAAGCAAACACTACAACCTTGTGGTTCTATTACCTGGTATCCCTTGGCTCAGGATTTTGTACTTGAGACAAGCCATAAATGATGGAAATTTCAACATAAATACAGGTGAAGACCAAGTACAACTACTGGATTTATACATTTTGAGTTTTGTATATCACAAAATAATCAGTCTAAATTTCCTAGACTTAGACTTGATTTCTGAACTAGAACATCACATACTCAAATGATAGAAAATGACTACAGCTAAAATGCTCCTAATGTTTTACTGCATTATCAAGAGGATGGACCTAAATGAGGAAAATTTAAAAATCAGTGTTTCTGACTATTGCTGCATGAATATAATGCTCTGGATAGAAAGCATAAATTCAGAAGTATGAATTAGTAGACAATAATAATCATGTGCCATAGAAGCTTACCTAACAATTATTTATCTACTTCCCAAATGAACATCTTTCAATAAAGAAGAGTTTATCCTTTATTTTCTGCAAAATAAAATTGATCCATGAAAAATATCTGCCTTCAAAAAGTGCTAAAAATGAGAAAAAAAAACAAATATGAATATCTATAAGTATCCTGTAAAAGACAGAGTTAATTAACAGGAAAGAAGAAGAGATGGGGGTAGAAAAGTGTTTTTTTTATTTGAGAGATTAATTAGACAAATGCAGAGGTGAGGTAGGATGTGTTTATGAAGAGGAAGAAGAAAAAAAGTAAAATAATTAAAGGAAGAGTGAAATAGAGAACACTAGAGTTTGGTTGTTAGCAAGGGAAAAAAAAGAAAAAGGGAAATAGAGTTATGAAACATACAAAAGAAAATCAATCCAGAAGATACTAATCAAAATCTCTAATCCTGAAAAAACAGAGCACTGAAAAATAGCTACCTTCAAGAAATGCTCAAAATGAAAAAGTGGAAACAAATATGTATGTGTACAAATGTATAAATGTCCATCATGTATCAATCAATACACATCCAAAAACAAAACAAAATAAAAACAAAAACAACATAACAGAATAGTCAACAAGAGTATATGCACGCTGTCTACGCCAAACTGTCCTTCATTTCTTAGCTTCCTTTGTCAGAGGAATGGTGTGAGGGTCTGTGGAAGACATTTTTGGCTTCACTTCCAGGGTGTGGTTTCCTCTGGGTTCTATGAGATGAGTTTCTGCAAATGAAGCTTGCAGGGATGGCACAGGTCTGGTATTTCATTGCAGGGGGAGTTTTGGGGTATTAGGACTGTACCCCACTACTCTCCCCAGGGCACCAATTGTGGGAAGGGGGAGTCAGTCCTTCTCTGATTCTTTTGTTTGGGGACACAGCCCTTTTTGGCCTCTCAGAGACTGTTTCTGAGCACTGAGCTCAGTCACTCCACCTGTTCAGATTCTCCCTGTAGCTGGTCCTATGGCTGCTGGGTTCAAGGGAGTGGGGAGAACTGGCTTTCTCAGGCCTCTCTGATCTGTGTTGCCCCCAGACAAAGTAGTGTTCGTGCCAATAATTCTCTGTGCCAAAGGTTCTCCTGATTTTCTAGGCTCAGTTTAGATTTTGTGGTTGGCATTTGCTGGATTCATGTATTGGACTCAGCCTGGAACTCACAGATCTAAGTTCCTGGTCTGAGTTTGTGCTTCTGTCACGTGGAGATACTAAAATGTCTCTACCCCTCAACAGGCAGACTGTGACTTTCCCACAGCAGTTTAATGAACCAAAAGTCCCTGGGCTGGCTCAGGGCAGGCAGCCCCTCTGACCCTGGGATTCCCCATACCAAGACCTCCCCACCACTTTTCTTCAGTCCTTTCTGACCTTGTGTATTAATTTTGCCCACCCCCACCAGGAGCTCTACTCCAATTCTGTTCCTTAGCCTTGTCTGATATATCCAAAATTTCCCAAGGCTCTCTGTCCAATACTGAGTGCCAGTGGGGTGTCTTCACTCACCTCACAGAGAAGTAGTTGTCTTCCTGTTCGAGTCTGAGTTACTGAGCTTTGAGAAAAGCCACTTCCCACTAATCCGCCATCTTGGAATCCTAGGATTAGATAAGAGAAAGGAATCGGTTGTTCTAGTGGTTTAGAATGACGCTGGGTTTCTAGTCAAATACCCTGTTACAACTGTGCTTGTTGTCACCTCCTTCATGTTAGTAGGCTTGCTCTTCTAGAAACCAAGATCAGATCCTCTTGTCTTGCTCACTTGAATGGCACAACAAAATAAGCAACATCTGTATTTATTTACCAAAGGAAAGAGTGCCTCAGGGATTTAGCAAATGTCATAAGAAACACTGAAAACTGCTTTCTATTATTCATATTTTAGGGCATCCCAAAGCAGCCTCACTGCTGCTTACCTCTGAGCTGAATAACGTTACTTGGCTGCACAGAAATATTGTCTTCCATGGAAACCAAGGTGATCTGATGGGGTTACATAGAGACAAGATTTTTAATGTCAGTAGCATTTTCAGATTTTGGCAGGGTAGACACTGCCAAAATCAGGGTAACACAGATTTTTGGCTAGTTGGTCACTATCTGACCAAATGGTAAGAGTAGGAAATGCTGCTTGTACTACAGGCCATGATGGATAAAGAATACAAATTACATAATCACTAATCCTGCTGTATGACCTGGGGCAAGTTACTTAACCTCTCTGGGCCTCAAATTTCCCCATCTGTGAATTATACACTTGGAATATTTTCTGGTTCCCATATTGATAGCAAAGGACAGAAATCTGTTTTTAGACTCTTTAATCAAACTGCTTTTTAAACCTTAAGATTTTTAAAATATTAGCTTGAAATAATGTTTTAATTAATATTCTCTTGATAATAGTAACAATGAGCAATAGATGACATAGTAGATGTCACTTACTGTTGTATACTATTATTATTCTTGGGCTTACAGTTATCGGGTAATTTTATTTATGTATTTTAAATTTTATTTTTATTTTTGTAAATGAATGGTTTTTAAAGTTGTTTGTTTTGCATATAGATATAAATTTTTTTTCTGGCACCATTCATTGACTTCCCTTTCTCCATTAAACTGCTTTTGTGGCCTGACTGAAATTGGCAACATATCTCTACGTCTATTTTGGACACTGTAATGTGTTCTATTGATTTGGTTTTTTGTTCTTTTGATAACATCATAATGTCTTGATTATTGGAGTTTCATAATAAATCTTAAAATTGTGTAGTTTGATTCTTCCAAATTTATTCTTCTTTTAGAAATTGTTTTGGCTATTTTAGTTTCTTTCCTTTTATCTATAAATTTTAGAATCAGCTTGTCTATAGCTATAAAAAATGTTTCTGGAACTTCGATTGGATTGTATTGAACCTATGAGTCAATGTGGAGAGAACTGTCCTCTTTATTATGTCAAATCTTCTCATCTATAAAATCAGTCTCTTTCCACTTAGGCTTTTTATTTCTTTCTCCCACTCTGTAGGCTCCCTCTTCACATTATTGATTGTTTCCTTTGCTCAGAAGAAGCTTTTTAGTTTGAATCCATCCTATTTGTTGATTCTTGATTTTATTGTTTTTGCTTTGGGGGACTTGTTAAGGAAGTCAGTTCCTAAGCTGACATTTAGGCCTACTTTTTCTTCTACTACCACAGAGTCTCTAGTCCAGTGCCTAAGTCTTTGATCCACTTTGAGTTGGGCTTTGTGCAGGGTGAGAAATAAGGGTTTAATTTCATTTTGCTACATATGAATTTTCAGTTTTCCCAGCACCATTGGTTGAAGAGGCTATATTTTCTCCAATGAATGTCTTTGGCACCCTTGTCTAGTATGAGATAACTGTGTTTATGAGGGTTTGTCTCTGTGTCATCTATTCTGTACCATTGGTCTGCATGTCTCTTTTGGTGCCAATACCATGCTGTTTTTCTTACTATGACTCTGTAATATAGTTTAAGGTCTGGCATTGTGAGGATGTGGGGGAAAAGGTACACTCATACATTGCTGGTGGGACTGCAAATTGGTGCAACTATTATGAAAAGCATTATGTAGAAAGTTAGAATGGAACTAACATTTGACCCAGCTACTCCACTCCTTGGTTTATACCTAAAGGGCTTAAAATCAGCATACTAGAGTGATGCACCACAACAATGTTTATAGCAGCTCAAGTCATACTAGCTAAACTATGAAACCAATCCAGGTGCCCTTCAGCAGATGAATAGATAAAGAAATTGTAGTATGTATACACAATAGAATATTACTAAACCATAAAGAAGAATGAAATTATAGCATTTGCTGGTAAATGGATGGAGCTGAAGAATATCATGCTAAGCAAAATAAGCTAGTCCCCCCAAAACAAAGGTTGAAAGTTTCGTCTGAAAGGCCAATGCTAGCTTAAATGGGGGAAGGGGTGAGGGAAGAATAAAGGTGTTTTGGATTGGTCATAGGGCAGTGAAGGGAGGGAAGGATGTATGGGGGTAGGAAGGACAGTAGAATGAATCAGATATCATTACCCTATGAGCATATATGACTACATGACTGGTGTGAATCTACATCATGTACAGCCAGAAAAAAGAGAAATTATAATGTTTATGTATGATATGTCAAAATGCATTCTACTGTTATGTATAACTAATGAGAACAAAAGGGCAAGTGCATGTGTGCACACGTGCACACACATAAACACACAAGAAATGCAAGGCAAAAAATACACAGATTCAATAACCATCAAAATATCAATGACAAATACCAATGACATTCTTCAGAGAATAGTCCTTAAATTCATTTGGAAGAATAGCCAAAGCAATACTGAATAAGAAAAGTGAAGTAGGAGGCACTACTATCCCCAATCTCAAATTACACTATAGAGCTACAGTAGCAAAAGCAGTATGTATTGGAATCAAAATAGACAGGAAGACCAATGGAACAAAATGGAAGACACAGAAATAACCCAAATTTATACAGTCATGTGATACTTGACAAATGTTAAATAAATAAATGTTGGAGAAAACACAGCCTGTTTAATAAATGATGCTGGACAAACTGGATATCCATGTACAGAAGAATGAATTTGGATTTTTATCTTTCACCCTGTTCAAAAGTTGAATAAAAAATGGATCAAAGTCTTAGGATTCAGACCAGAAACCTAACAATTGCTAAAAAAAAAAATACCCTCAACACTCTATCACATAATTATAAAAACAAACTTCCTTAACAAGGCCCCTAAAGCTCAAGAGATAAAAACCAAGAACCATTAAATAGGATGCCATCAAATTAAAAAGCTTCTGCACAGCAAACAAGATGATTAAGGGTGAAGAGAGGACCTTTGGAATGGGAAAAAAAATCTTTGCCACCAGGATTATTATCCAGAATACATAAAGAATTCAAAATACTCAATGCCAAAAAAACAAATAACCCAATCAATAAATGGGCAAAAGAACTAAACAGAAATTTCTCAAAAGAAGAAACACAAATGGTAAACAAATATATAAAAAATGTTCAACATCTCTAGCAATCAGGGAAATGCCAATCAAAATTACACTAAGATTTCATCTCACTCCAGTCATAATGGTAATCATCAAGGATACAAATGTTAGACCACGGTGCAAGAAAAGACCACTGACTCCAATTAAAATCAAATTAAAGCAAGCTTATTATTTTCACCTGCCAGGCTGCCTTTCCCATCAAAATCATGGGAGCCAAGTACAGCCCCGAAGCTCTCTTGCAGCCCAGCTTTATAGCCCAAAAAGTTACACAAAGTGGGGTTACAGATAATAAAAGTCTGAGAAACATTACACACAAATGTTAGTTTACATTTTTGCTGGCCCCAACATCAGAATTTATGAAGGTCGTTAGAGCCTCAGAGAGGGTCATTATTTGGCCAGGGAAGGCCAGGATTTATGAGTCGTCACTAAGATTTAGGAAAGGGTTGTTATCTGGTCAGAGAAAACCAGGCATGGGTGAGTTCAAGGCACAGGCAGGCATTCCAAGCAGCATAACAACATCAACTTATGGCCAGGCTATACAGACATCCTAATATTTTTACAGAAAACAGAAATGAATCCTTCATAACTTGTGACAAGCTGGTTTCTGGTCTAAAGAGAATTAGGCTAGGTATATCAACAAATAATAATAAATGTTGACAAAAATTTAGGGGAAAAGGTGTTCTTCAGTGTTTATCCAAAAGAACTAAAATCAGCATACTGTAACAGTATACCCACTGCAATGGTTATAGCAGCATAGTTCACAATGGCAGAATTATGGAAACAACCCAGATGTCCATCAACAGATGAATGGTTCAAGAAAATGGGTATATACAAACAATGGAGATGTATTCAGCCATAAAGAAGAATGAAATAATGTGTATTATTTTACACTTATAGCACATCTCATTTCAGATTAGATACATTTAAAGCACTCAAAATCCTCACTTGAATACAATATTATACTGTTCACTATAATGCAATATTATACTATTTATTTAGTTCATAAACCAGCAAAGGTGAAGGACAGTCTGAGGAAGGTATGATGTAGAAACTGCCATAGTTAATGTTATGGATCCTAATCACAAAGACAGTAATCATCAAGAAGGCAATGCAGTTGTAAACACCTAAATAAAAATGGGATTATTGGGGATGAAGATGAAGCATATGGGCCAATGACCCCAGAATGGAACTTTTGGAAAGACTTATCTGTGTCAGATACGGGAAAATGTATACACAGGCAGCCAAACCAGTCAGGAAATGCTTACCTCTGTGATGCTCTAGGCTGTTTCATAATAGACAAGAAAACAGCAGGCACTGGGCCAGAAACTACAACATGCCATGATAATCAAAGGAATTGTCAGCAGATTATAAAGCACCATTTAGATCTGATTCACAAGGTCAATCAATGATGAATGAATACTAAAGAGCTGGCTCTGTCCTAGTACACCTCAAGATTAAGTAAAGCTTGTACCCAGCATTTCCCCTTCACTTCCCACCCTCCTGGATGCCTTAGCCAGTGTCTGTCCTTCTGAATCAAATCATGTAGCTCCTCCAGCCACTCAAGATGACTCCTGGTGATCTCCTTCAAGTGCACTACCTACTTTCTCTGACAAACCCTCTGTCTCTTAAATTATAGTCTGTGAAGGGTAGACTATGAGCATTTTCTGATTTCATGGTATTAACCAGTGTCCTGTGACTCTGAAGACCCATCATAGGCTATATCCTCTGATTTTGTTAATGTAAAAATGGGTAATGCTTAGTTTAAACCTGGATTGAAGTTAGATTACCACTCATCAGTATTTATAACTAAACACAGAATTACTACCTACAATAATTTACAAAATAATTTACAAAATAATTTCAATGATCTACAAAATAAAGCAAAGAGAAACAGAATTTTTTTTGACTCTATATGAGAAGGAGTCAAATTACTAGTAATAGCAATTAAAGTGCCCTATTGAAAGCTATTTATTAGAGGTTAGAGAGTTGTGACAAATTTTTAAAGGTCTGAGGACATAAGTTTCTGAATGTCAAAAAACAGCTCTGGATAGCTGGGCATGGTGGTGCACGCCTGTAATTCCAGTGGCTTGGGAGGCTGAGGCAGGAGAATTTTAAGTTCAAAGCCAACCTCAGCAAAAGCAAGGTGCTAAGCAACTCAGTGAGACCCTGTCTCTAAATAAAATACAAAATAGAGCTGGGGGTGTGGCTCAGTGGCCGAGTGCCCCTGAGTTCAATCAGTACCAAAAAAACAAAAAACAAAAACCAATTCTGGATAATGTAACTGGCCTCTTATAAACTGAGACCAATGGCAGGTTCCACATGCATTCTATATGAGGCCCATTATTACCTAATACAGAATCTCAGGCCACTTAAGATAAAGGTTTTAGGTAGAAGAAAGTTAACACCCCAAATCCCAATCTCTGGGACCACACTACATGAATGTCGTGATGAGCCTCTATCAGCAATGAGCTAATCTCAATAGCGGAGAAAATATGAGCAAAGGAGCTGGCTTCAGAACAAAGGCCCCTTGTGTATGTACACTTCAAAACCATAACTGGAAATTTAACCAATAAAGATGAAGTCTGCTTTAATTACCTTTAAATTTGAATAAATGAACTACACATCCTTACTTTTGTTTTCTTTCTCCTAAGCATTTACAATATTCTCCCATTTCATAAAACTTTTAGTTCAATTGAATATTATAAAAATTCACTTGGAAATTTTATTAGATTTGTTTGTATATACCAGGAGTTAAACATCAGACAGTCTATTCAATCCTAAGAATCTCTTGTTGCAAGATAGTTTCTTTCATACACAATTGGAATCTAAATCAATATTAGATTGACATCCAAAGCTTTCCACCCAACTGAAAAATGGAAAAGATGGGGTTATACATTGTCAGTTTTTATTTTGAAATATCATAATAATGCTACATACCCACAGGTATTTTATACTTGGCTATACTCAAAATCCTAACTATAGTATAAGAACAATACCAACCAGAAAATCATTCATGATTCGTTATCTTTGTAGTAGAATTAGGGCTAAGATGGGATAAGCCAGGGTGAGCAATTCAGCTTGCACCAGCCTGTGAGAGCCCATCTCTTCCATGCTCTGTGTCCATAGCATCACATAGGTAGCTTGAAGTCATCCACAGCCATAACAAGTATTTTACATCTCAGGAATTGTCAAAAGCAGAGTTTTAAACACCCATTCTCCTACATCTGGCTATAAAATATGACCAGCACACCACTGGATAAACTCCATCTTGGACTACATCAAAGAGCAGAAAATGGGTAAATGAATGATGGTCAGTGGAGGAAAGATGCAAAGAAAAAGATTACTCGCCATAATTAATCAACATTAAAAATCAATGCTGTAGGAGAATATCACAAAGTACTGAAATTGCAGCTCATTAAATGGTAAGAACTTCATATATTTCAAATATCAGTTGCTTAAAAATAATTTGAATGAATATTTCTATCCTGACTAAATTACACCTATTCTATTCTATAAAACCAATGACCCAATCACTATGTTTAAATAAGTAGGACCTTGTTACCACTGGACAACAGCTCACCCTGACCCCAGAAAGATTACGTTGGTAAAAATGAATACCTTCTTACACTGGTGACTTGGAAGTCTAGACCAATAACTAATAGAATGATAATAATCTGTCTCCAAAACAGTTGGGTGGGGGAGAAAAAGCTATCCTAGGAATTCATAGGTGAATATTTATTTGTATAAACGTGTCCATAAGTAAGAATTCATATGGTGTGTACAGAGTTGGACAGTAAGATATTAGAAAATAATTTTTATCAATAAAAAAGGACTTCATAAAGGAAAAAAATTTAATTCATGTATAAGAAAACACTACTTTTTTTAAATGTAAGGTACAACATTCCATAAAAAAACTTCTATGATCAAATTGCACATCCTAGTAGGAGTCTCAATGTAGCCTAAGAAGCAAAGAGGTAACCGAGAAAGGAAAGAGAAAAGTCAGAGAAGGATCAAGAAGAGAGAGCAAAGGGCAAGACTAGAATCACAATGTTCAAATCACCTTTGAATGTGAAAAAGTAGATTAGTCTTTGAAATGCAGTTATTGCTTGCAGAGAGACAGGGTGAAATCAAAAGTGTGTAAAGCTGTTTCCAACATCTCATTGGTTTTAGGAAGCAAATATAGCTAGTCATCTCAAGGAGCAATGGAGACAACTAGTAAGGTTTAATTTTCTATCACTCTAAAAATGAGACCTATTCTATTCAGTGTTTGTGAAGATGAAAGATGTCACAAATGGCTTTCTAGACCACTCTGGATAAACTCCTGTCAGTTGGAGATATGCACTGCCCATACCATCGCCTCTTGACTGTACTTGTGTCCAACAGGCAGGAAGAGGCAAGAAGGCCCTGGAGGGAACAGGCATCTTGGAAAAGTGGAAAAGCTGGTGTAGGTTGTAAGGATGGAACCCATGGTTTGTGCTCTACTCCACAGAAAGTCCTCAGCACGAAGGAGCTCGACATCAACATATATAAATATTTGAGTAAATGAAACAGCCCTTTCTTCCTACCTAGAGCAGGAGTTACACTGACCCCAGAGGAAAGGCCAACATCTGTTTCTAGGAGCCGCAGGGAGAACACCTGCCTGACAAGTGCCAGCCTGGCCCAGGGGCAGGCCTCGATGCAAATGCCAGCCCAGGACAACCTGTCCTTCTGCTCCTGAGAACAACCACACAAAATGCAAAAGGGCGTTCCTCCTCTACACTGCCTCCCTCCCGTCCTCCAGGATCCCACACCTCTGTGACCTCAGGACCCCTTTCCATGATCCTCAGTAGGCCTCTCCTGCTTCCCAGAACCTCCTGCACATTGTGATCTTTTAGGCAGCTCTTAGGCAATCCCTTCCCTAGGCCAAGATTGGGTTAGAAAATGGCCATTTCCTGGCTACACACCTGTGCCCCTGCCTCAAGCCTTAGAGGGATTCACCCATTGGGATTTTTTTCTATATAAAACATGCAAAGTGTTTCTCTTTAAAAAAAAAAAATCCCAAGCATCTGATAATTTCACAAATGGGGCCTAATTTCAGAAAATGGAAAAAAACTACTAAAATGACACATGTGACCTGCATTTTTTTTAAGGTATCCACACCCGATCATTGAGGGAACAGCAGAAGCTGCAAGAGAACCCCAAAGCAAAGAGCAATTCCACATGAGTACATTTTGCTTTTATGCAAACATCCATAGATGGTTTGTCATCTCCACTCCCCAAACCCCATGTGCTCCCTTCCCCACTACCTTCAGCTAGGGCCACGAGGAATGGTGAGGCAGCATGGCAGGTGGTGAGGCACACAGTCAGGGCCATAGGCAGGCCCATCCCAACCCCTGGCCCTCCTCGGCCTTACTTGCAACCAGTACGAAGGAGATGATGCCATAGAACTCTCTGGGGTTTCCAATGTCTTCTCAGATGTGATTTCTCCAACAATTGCCACCCATCCCCTCCACACACCTCAGGAAGGGATTCCTTCTGTCAAAGGCTGCCAGCTCAAAGTCAGTTATGTCCCATCCAACTGGGTTAAAGGGAGCAAATCGCCAATGGCAATAGGTCAAAGCATGTGAGATTAATTTACACTGGTGAGAGGCAAGAGACCCTCCACACTAAGGAAACAGTCCACATCCACATTGGCTAAAGGTGAGCATGTTACCTTATACACAGGCTAAAGTGAGTGAGTCCTCCTCTGCACTGGTTCAAGGTGAACAAGTCTATGTACATTAAACAGGAGAGGGAGGCACAGTTAGGTCTACGAGAGGATGCCTGGTGGGCTCTGACACTCAGACACTTCCCCCCTTTTATAGATCAGCATTGTCAGAATATTTAGAATATCAGGTAGACAATGCAATTTCAGAGAAACCAATTTATTGAGAAATATCACTGCATACAAAAGCATGCGAAAAGGCAGGGGGGAAGGGTCTCAGGGAAAACAGTCTCATCTGATGTCCCGGCAGGTGGAGGCATGGGAGATGCCTGATGTTCAGGTAGATCCAGATGTGCTCCTGGCTGGACCCCCCATGTGGAGAAGCCCAGCCGGTAGGCACTCAGTCCTGCAGCGGTGGGAGTCCATGTGACAAATGCCAACATAGTGACAGCATCCATGGAGTAGAGAGTCCTCTGGCTGGCTGTTTCTTCCTTTGGTCCATCTGAACTGTCCATTTATGTTGGAACCACCCGATTTGTGAACCTAGGAGGTTTCTGCTCTCCTGGTGTAGGAGCCTCGTTTTCGCCATCACATGAGGGTGTGCAACAGCACAGTCTGCGCAAGCAGGCAGCCATCCTCCTCCTCACCCGCTTCCAAAGCCTCCTGTGGCCCTGGGGACGCCCTGTGGTGGCATCTTGGGAGACATGGCTGTCGTCTGTTGTTGATGGGCAGGGTTGGGGTATGTCAGAGTAATGCTGAGAGGCTAGCCTGGGAGTGGGGGGCTTCTCATATAGCAAGGCGAATCTAATGGCAGGCCAGCTGCCCCTTCTGAAGCTCTTCTGCCCTGACTCCTTGGCCTCCCGAGGCTGATGATGCTCACAGGGCAAGGGGAAGGTGTGAAGGGCAGGCTCACTCGCCCTCCTCTGCGGGAGGGCAGGGGAAATGGAAGGATCCCTGGGGCATGGGCGAGGCGCAACCCTCCTTCCCAGGGGCTTCATGCAGCCTGCCCCCTGGCTTATCTGCCGCTGGATTATGAGATAGGAAGCCATCGCCCCATCAAACTTTCTCTGCGACAGCGACACCCAGGTACTGTAAGGGTCGTACCCCATGTCGAACAGTATTGTCAGTACTGTGGGGTCTGAGAGGTTGGGGAGGGGCACATCATGGGAAGGTAACTTCTCCTCACCCTGATTCAGCCACGGGTCCGCCAAGATCTCCTCTGCCGAGGGCCTTGCTCTGGGGTCCACTGTCAAGATTTTCTTGATGAGTCTTTTGGCTTTGGCTGAGACGCGCCAGGGAAATTTCAACTTGGGGTGTAAGTTGAAATTCATGCTGGCTGCCATGAATGGGCGGTGTCCAGTCAACATATAATATAAAATGACACCCAGGCTCCAGCTGTCCACTGGGGGACCCTCGTGTACCTCCTCGCGCACACATTCCGGGGCGAGGTAGTCCAGAGTGCCCCAAAACTCGGTCAGCTTCTGCCCAGGCTTGAACATGGTGCTTAAGCCAAAGTCAACGATTCGGATGTTGCCTCTGGCATCCAGCACAATGTTCTTGGGCTTCAGGTCTCTGTGCAAGATGTGCATCTTGTGGCAGTAGCACACTGCACTCGCGATCTGCCTGAAGAGTCTCCTGGCCTCCTCCTCCTGCATGCCCCTAGGCGGGATGAGGTCAAATAAAGATCCCCCAACCCCGTACTCCATCACTATGTAGATCTGTTTGTGGGTTTCAATCACCTCAAAGAGCTGGATCACGTTCGGGTGGTTCAGGGTCTTCATCGCCAGTATTTCAGAGTGGACCAAATTCTCCCACGTGCTCCTTGGCAGGACTTTCACCGCCACCTCGGCCCCAGTGTGCCGATGGCGGGCTAGGATCACCTGACCATATGCCCCATGATCAATGTCCTTCACGACCTGGTAATGGTCTGTGAAGGCCTTCTCCTGGCAGGAGCCAGGCCCCTGCGGCACTACACTAGACTCACTACTCTTACTATGCATCCTAAGCAGGAACACCAACTAAGGATGCTAGCTAAAAACAAAATAAGAAACTAAAACAACAAACCAAAATCAAAAAACAAAACAAGATAAAACAAAAAACCCAAATCAAAGAAACAATCGCCCAAGACCACAATCACCAACCGCCAACCACCAAACGCACTAACTAGCTGGGAGTCCGACAGGTCACCACCAAGAGCTTCCTGTACTTATGGACAAAAACCCAGCCTCAGTCACTCTGTTATATACCCGGGGATTCAGACTCCCTCACAATGGCTCCTTGTGAGGTCACAGCAAGAAATGGCCCAATCATGCCTGGGCATCACCCCCACTGGCCATCACCCTTTGAGCCTACAGGACCTTTTCTACTTTCACAGTAAGAATAAGAATGGAATCCAAGAAGGATTTCATTCAATGGGTTATGGAAACTGGCATGTATTTTTTTAAAATTAAAATTTGAACATTGCGCTTGTAGGGGACAGATGATGCAGGGAACCTAAGACAGCAATTTCAGAGGGTACAGTTGGCTGCCTTGGCTGCAGCCAGGTTCAGAGGGTACAGTTTTCACTGTAATCAAGTAATGCCCTGACTTCCAAGTTCAAGTAGTTTCAGAACTTTATACCCAGTTTGTTAGGGGAGGGGCTCAGAAGTTCACAGTCTGCAGAAGTTCACACAAAAGCACATCTTTCTTTTACTCTTTTGGGAAAATTAACCCTTCAAAGACAGTGCCTGAGAAGGGAGAGCTTCTTCTCCCCTTTCTTTCCTCCTCCTGCCAGCTGTGACTATAGAGCCCAATTGGTAGCCTGTACTGTCTTAGAAGTATAGACATCTCTGTGAAGTTCCAGCTCAAGGCCAGATGCCTGGTTAAAGGATTTGTCTTTTTTTTCAAATCACATTTTGCAGCTATAAAGTACTATATTGGATCTATGTTTGTGAAAAACTAGTAAAAGGGCATACAGCACCAGAGTGCTGATTTCTTTCCAGGGCACTGGCCAAGGAAAATACAGCAACAGGATAATAGGAAGTTTATCTACACAGAACTCTGCTATAGAGACTCTTCTGCTGAGAGTCCTCAAATCAATCACGGTGAAAACTTCTGGAGAAGCTTAGTTAAGATTTTCTTTGGAGGAAGGAATGCCACAACAGGATCTCAATGGACTTTTCATTTCAAGTCTAGAAGTCTGTAATAACTTAGCCTTTGAATGACCTCATTTTTATATCTATACTGAAGATATTCAACTTCTTTATTTCCAACACTGAATCGTGGGTGTCAAAAGGATCGTAGCCCCTCACATCATGATACTATATGATGCTCTCTTCCCTAAGATACTCTCAAGCATGGTAGGCACAGCTATGGGGTCTAGAGAGAGGAAGCACTAAGGAACAAAACACAGTGGGTTCAAACATTCAAAGTGATAAAGAACAAACCCTGATTGCCAAGAATCCTAGAACCAGTACTAGTGTCCTTCCCAGACGGGGAAGACATGGAGGCATTCTCAGGGACCCTTCATGCTGCTGAAAGCAAATGCTGTGGACTGGGTGATTTATTAACAAATTATCTAGTCCCACATCTGTAGACTGGCAACTTCTAGGTCAATGCAATTTGGTGCTGTGTCCTCATTCGATGGAAAGGCAGAAAATGGAACTCATTTCCTCAGAACCCCTCGCCCTACATCTTTCCTATTTTGTTCTTTTTGTATATACTGGAACTCAACCCAACACCCAGGAGCTTCTCACAGTTTCAGCAAGTGCTGTATCACTGAGTTAGATCTGTCCCCTTTTCATTGTGAGACGAGTGCTTGCTGAGTTGCTTAAGCTGGGCTTGAATATGTGATTCTCCTTGCCTCGGTGTCCCGAGCAGATAGGCTTAAGGCACTTGTGGTTTAAAAATGAGGTGTTCCCCAAAAGCTGCTGTGTTGAGGCAGGAATATTCAAAGGCAAAATGAGTGGATTGTGAGAGCTGTACCTAAACTGATCCTACTCGTTTCAATGGATAAATTGGGTGTTAACTGTAGGTGGGTGGAAAGTGACTGGAGTAAAGCCCTGAGAGGGTACTTCTTTCCTGTGTCTCCTTTCCTTGTTTGTCCCATGTTGCTAGGAAAGGAGAAGCTTGGCCCTTGCCCCAGCTTGTCCTATTCCCTTAGGAGCCAATCTTGTGGTAATTACATCATCATAATGCCATTTCCTTCAGTCTTGTTAGAACCTAAGAAAGCTTTCAAGGGATATATTTCAACCCATATCATTATATTCTTAGTTTTCTAACAGTTTTTATCCATAGATGTTGAATTTGCCCTGTTATTCTATTCTTATCAATGAAATGTCCTATTATATAGGGATTTTCCTGTTTACTTTAGGATGGAATTTGAACACTCAATTTTGGGTTTCTTCCATTGTTTATTTTGACACTATAATTTCTAGTTAATGATCTAGTAATGCTAGCCTCATAAAATAACTTGTGAATTGCTCCTTGCTCGTCTACTCCCTGGAAATGATTGCATAGAATTGTACTGATTCTTCTTTAATTGTGAGGTAGAATTCTCCACCTATACCCAAGATCCCTTTGGAGATTCTCAAATTAGCAACTTAACTTCCTAATGATCATTGGACCCTGAAAGGTTCATATTGTTGTGTAGTTCATGCTTTTCAAAAATTGGTTTATTTCAGTCCATTGTAGCTTATGTTTTCTGTTGTTCAGTTCACATTTTCTGATACTCACATGAAAATAACAAGATTTTGCTCTGTTGCTAAGCCTGGGCTTGAACATATGATCCCCCTGCCTCAGAGTTCCAAGCAGAGAGGCTTTTAAACCTTTTGTGGTTTCAAAATTAGGTGTTCCCCAAAAAGCTGCTGTGTGAAGGCAGGAATATTCAAAGGCAAATTGACTGAAGAGTAGCTCTGTACTAGCACTGTACCTAATCAGACCCTACTCATTTCAATGGACTAAATGGGTGTTAACTGTAGGCAGGTGGAAAGTGACTGGAGGAGATGGGTCACTGGAGTCATGCCCTGAGGGGGTGCTTCTTCAGTGTTTATCCAAAAGAACTAAAATCAGGATATGTAACAATATACCCACTGCAATGGTTATAGCAGCATAGTTCACAATGGCCGAATTATGGAAACAACCCAGATGTCCATCAACAGATGAATGATTCAAGAAAATGAGGTATATACAAACAATGGAGTTGTATTCAGCCATAAAGAAGAATGAAATAATGTGTATTATTTTACACTTATAGCACATCTCATTTCAGATTAGATACATTTAAAGCACTCAACATCCACACTTGAATACAATATTATACTGTTCACTATAATACAATATTATACTGTTTATTTAGTTCATAAAACTAGCAAAGGTGAAGGACAGTCTGAGGAAGGTATGATGTAGAAATTGCCATAGTTAATGTTATGGATCCTAATCACAATGACAGTAATCATCAAGAAGGCAATGCAGTTGTAAACACCTAAATAAAAATGGGATTATTGGGGATGAAGATGAAGCATATAGGCCAATGTCCCCAGAATGGAACTTTTAAAATACTTATCTGTCTCAGATATGGGAAAATGTTTACACAGGCAGCCAAACCAGTCAGGAAATGCTTACCTCTGTGATGCTCTAGGCTGTTTCATAATAGACAAGAAAACAGCAGGCATTGAGCCAGAAACTACAACATGCCATGATAATCACAGGAATTGTCAGCAGATTATAAAGCACCATTTAGATCTGATTCACAAGGTCAATCAATGATGAATGAATACTAAAGAGCTGGCTCTGTCCTCATACACCTCAGGATTAAGTAAAGCTTGTACCCAGCATTTCCCCTTCACTTCCCACCCTCCTGGATGCCTTAGCCAGTGTCTGTCCTTCTGAATCAAATCATGTAGCTCCTCCAGCCACTCAAGATGACTCCTGGTGATCTCCTTCAAGTGCACTACCTACTTTCTCTGACAAACCCTCTGTCTCTTAAATTATAGTCTGTGAAGGGTAGACTATGAGCATTTTCTGATTTCATGGTATTAACCAATATCCTGTGACTCCAAAGACCCATCATAGGCTATATCCTCTGATTTTGTTAATGTAAAAATGGGTAATGCTCAGTTTAAGACTGGATTGAGGTTAGATTACCTCGCTTAAGTATCTATAACTAAACACAGAATTACTACCTACAATAATTTACAAAATAATTTACAAAATAATTTCAATGATTTAAAAAATAAAGCAAAGAGAAACAATTTTTTTGGCTCTATATGAGAAGGAGTCAAATTACTAGTAATAGCAATTAAAATGCCCTATTGAAAGCTATTTATTATAGGTTAGAGAGTTGTGACAAATTTTTAAAGGTCTGAGGACATAAGTTTCTGAATGTCAAAAAACAGCTCTGGATAGCTGGGCATGGTGGTGCACGCCTGTAATTCCAGTGGCTTGGGAGGCTGAGGCAGGAGAATTTTAAGTTCAAAGCCAACCTCAGCAAAAGCAAGGTGCTAAGCAACTCAGTGAGACCCTGTCTCTAAATAAAATACAAAATAGAGCTGGGGGTGTGGCTCAGTAGCCGAGTGCCCCTGAGTTCAATCAGTACCAAAAAAACAAAAAACAAAAAACAAAAAAAAGCAATTCTGGATAATGTAACTGGCCTCTTATAAACTGAGACCAATGGCAGGTTCCACATGCATTCTATATGAGGCCCATTATTACCTAATACAGAATCTCAGGCCACTTAAGATAAAGGTTTTAGGTAGAAGAAAGTTAACACCCCAAATCCCAATCTCTGGGACCACACTACATGAATGTCGTGATGAGCCTCTATCAGCAGTGAGCTAATCTCAATAGCGGAGAAAATAAGAGCAAAGGAGCTGGCTTCAGAACAAAGGCCCCTTGTGTATGTACACTTCAAAACCATATCTGGAAATTTAACCAATAAAGATGAAGTCTGCTTTAATTACCTTTAAATTTGAATAAATGAACTACACATCCTTACTTTTGTTTTCTTTCTCCTAAGCATTTACAATATTCTCCCATTTCATAAAACTTTTAGTTCAATTGAATATTATAAAAAATTCACTTGGATATTTTATTAGATTTGTTTGTATATACCAGGAGTCAAACAGACAGTCTATTCAATCCTAAGAATCTCTTGTTGCAAGATAGTTTCTTTCATACACAATTGGAATCTAATTCAATATTAGATTGACATCCAAAGCTTTCCACCCAACTGAAAAATGGAAAAGATGGGGTTATACATTGTCAGTTTTTATTTTGGAATATCATAATAATGCTACATACCCACAGGTATTTTATACTTGGCTATACTCAAAATCCTAACTATAGTATAAGAACAATACCAACCAGAAAATCATTCATGATTCGTTATCTTTGTAGTAGAATTAGGGCTAAGATGGGATAAGCCAGGGTGAGCAATTCAGCTTGCACCAGCCTGTGAGAGCCCATCTCTTTCATGCTCTGTGTCCATAGCATCACATAGGTAGCTTGAAGTCATCCACAGCCATAACAAGTATTTTACATCTCAGGAATTGTCAAAAGCAGAGTTTTAAACACCCATTCTCCTACATCTGGCTATAAAATATGACCAGCACACCACTGGATAAACTCCATCTTGGACTACATCAAAGAGCAGAAAATGGGTAAATGAATGATGGTCAGTGGAGGAAAGATGCAAAGAAAAAGATTACTCACCATAATTAATCAACATTAAAAATCAATGCTGTAGGAGAATATCACAAATTACTGAAATTGCAGCTCATTAAATGGTAAGAACTTCATATATTTCAAATATCAGTTGCTTAAAAATAATTTGAATGAATATTTCTATCCTGACTAAATTACACCTATTCTATTCTATAAAACCAATGACCCAATCATTATGTTTAAATAAGTAGGACCTTGTTACCACTGGACAACAGCTCACCCTGACCCCAGAAAGATTACGTTGGTAAAAATGAATACCTTCTTACACTGGTGACTTGGAAGCCTAGACCAATAACTAATAGAATGATAATAATCTGTCTCCAAAACAGTTGGGTGGGGGAGAAAAAGCTATCCTAGGAATTCATAGGTGAATATTTATTTGTATAAATGTGTCCACATGTAAGGATTTATATGGTGTGTACAGAGTTGAACAGTAAGATATTAGAAATGAGTCTATCAATAAAAAAGGACTTCATAAAAAAATTAATTCATGTATAAGAAAACACTACTTTATTTTAATGTAAGGTACAACATTCCCAAATAAATGAGAGTGAAAGCTGTAAGAACAGCATGATATTTGCATAAAAGTAGTCACATACACAGAATAGAGGGCCTAGAAGTAAACACACAAATTAACAGCCAACTAATTTTCAACAAAAAGTGCTAGGAACATGTCATGGAGAGAAGATAGGTTTTTCGGTAAAAGTTGTTGGTAAAACAAGGAAATTCATATGCAGAAGAGTGAAACTAGATTCCTAACCTATCACCATTTTTTTTAAAAAAAACCAATTCCAAATGGATTAAAGACTAAATGTAAAACTTGAAACTGTGAAACTACTAGATGGAAACATGGGAAATGCTTTAGGACATCACTAATCATGAGGAAAATATATATCAAATCCACAATGTCAAATCTTCATTCTTGTATGAATGACTAATATCAAAAAGACAACATCAAGTGCTGACAAGGACATGGAGTGAATACATACTATTGGTAGGAGCAGCTGGTGAACTCAGCCATCATGGAAACAGTATGGAGGTTCCTCAGAATTTCAAAAAGAGAACTACCACATGATCCAGCCATCCCCCACTGGGATATATCTACAGGAAATGAAATCAGTGAGTCATAGAGACATCTGCACTCCCATGATTGTGCAGCACTATTCACAATAACCAAGATATGGGAACAATCTAAGTACTCATCAGCTGATGAATGAATAAAGAAAATGTGGTACATATACACAATGGAATACCACTCAGCCATAAAAAGGAGGAAACCCTGGCATTTGTGACAGCATGGATGCAACTAGAGATTATTAAATGAAGTAAGCCAGGTGCAGGAAGACAAAGACTGCATGATCTCACAAATACATGGAATCTAGAAGAGTTGATTTCACAGAAGTTGGAAATAGAATGGTGCTTCCCAGTGACTGGGGAGAGTAGAGGAGAGGAGGGTTGGGGAAATGTTGATCAAAGCATACGAAGTCACCATTAAGACAGGAGCAAGAACTCTTGGGGTGCTCTTGTACAACACAGTAACTACACATAACAATTATGAACTGGGTATCTGCAAAAGCCAGAGGATTTTGAATTTCTAAACACATAAAAATGTGTTGGAGGAAATAGATACGTTTAACCTGATCTAAACATTTTACAATATACACATGTATCAAAATATTACATAACTTTACATTATGATTTTGTGTTTATGATTTTTATGTTCCAAAATAAATTTAAGTACAAAAATATACTGTTCAAAATCAATGTTGTTCTTTTTCACTCTGAAACAGGTTTACCATCTACAAATTTTCAGAATTTCTGATATTACAAAAAAGAAAAAAATTCTAAACAGGAAATTTCTTGCCATTTACATTGGCAATCTTCTGCCAAGATGATTTTCTTCTTATCTTCTCTGTGCAATAAAGTCATGGAATATCTAATTTAAGAATGCAAATATGAGGCTGGGGTTGTGGCTCAGTGGTAGAGTGCTTGTCTAGCATATGAAGGCTCTGGGTTCAATCCTCAGCACCATATAACAATAAATAAAATAAAGGCATTGTGTGCAACTAAAAAAAATTTTTTTTGAAAGAATGCAAATAAATTGGAAAGATACTCCCTACAAAAGATGGACACCTGCCTGTTGTTATGGCTAAAAAAAGTTAAGTAGATGTTTCGAGTTTTCCAATCAAGATGATAAATCAAAAGAGACCCTCATCATTATACAAAATACACGTATGAAGATGTGAATTTGGTGTCAACATACCTTATATATAAGCAGAAATATAAATTATGGTATAATGGTGTATTAAGAATTTTAATGCAAAAATTTTTTTATAAAGTGAAGAGTCTACCCTCCACTATCAGCAAAAAACAGACTGCCTGCAGACATTTCATGTCTTACTTTTATATCTCACTTTGATGTCTCATGAGGATATCTAAGCACCCACTTCACTGGTTGCCTTGTTGACATCCTATTTTGTATTTATCCCTATTTCACATGCAGAGGGGAAGCTTTAAATCAAACATACACAGAGTAATTTGAAACTTGACTTGGTTGGTATTGAGGTATCTGGAGAATCTGGGCTCTTCAACCCTCTTGTATTAGAACTGCCCAGTGGGCCTTCAATACTTTGTTTCTAGTAAAGTTTCAACCACTCTTTATTCAAAGAATATCCATACAGATATCCTAAAGCTAATATAAATGATTTAGGATTATTAATACGGCTACCATGTTGATACTATTCATAAAATACCTTATACCAAAATATGCAAAATCCATTTAATTATAATAATGCAACATAAGATGGTATTTCAGTCAATATGCTTATGTGTGACCAGCTAAAAACTTTAGGAAAAAAAAGCCAATCCCTGTAAATCAGTAAAGCTTTCTGAATAATTACTAACACAACATAGTTATTTAAAATTTATCACCCTAACATAAAAAATACGACTAATTAATGGGACCTACAGAAGGTCTCCAATCAACTATTTCTAAACCTACTACATAGCTCTCTTTTAACCTACAGAATAGGAATCAATGAAATAAAATTGATAACAACTCGTGTATATGTCATATTCTCATAATATACTCATGTATATATGTCAATTCTCAGAAAAAAATTATTAAAATTCCATGTAAAGAGACATTACACCAAATGTCTATATATTTCAGTCTTTTAATTCACTGTGGAAATTCATTTTTCAACAAAAAAAAAAATAAGAGAGGTGGGCATATACTGTAAAGACCTATATGTTTGCAGTCCTAACAGAGGTTTCTTGAAATAACATAGTTTTCTCATTTCCATCAGTGTAAGAAACCACCAGAAAAAAATATCTGTCAACTGATCAATAGATGATCAATCTTCAGGAAACAGAATCTACACCACTTGCTCTGTCAGCACATCATCAGACATTACCCAGGTGAACTATAAAATATATTCATGGAAAACTGAGCACTTTGTTAATGCGGCTTCTTAAAGAAATAGGAAAGATGGAGATCAGTATGACCTTTGAATTGGGAAACACCAGAATATAGATAGAATGGTAAATATCAATTTAAACATAATCTGCTGTGTGTGTGTGTGTGTGTGTGTGTGTGTGTGTGTGTGTGTGTCAGAGAGAGAGAGAGAGAGATTGGAGACTGTACTCACAGGTCCTCTACTGCTGAGCTGCATCCCCAGTCTGTTTTATTATTATTGCTTAATTTTAATATGAGAAAGATGCTTACTATGTTGCTAAAGTTGCCTTTCAAATTGTGATCCTCCTGCCTCTGCTTGCCAAGTCATTTGGGATTACAGATATGAACCAGACCAAAATCACCTCTTAAAATTCTGTAACGGGAGATATCAAACTCTTCCTGAAATGATTTACAAAAAAAAAAAAATTCTATGATCAAATTGCACATCCTAGTAGGAGTCTCAATGTAGCCTAAGAAGCAAAGAGGTAACCGAGAAAGGAAAGAGAAAAGTCAGAGAAGGATCAAGAGGAGAGAGCAAAGGGCAAGACTAGAATCACAATGTTCAAATCACCTTTGAATGTGAAAAAGTAGATTAGTCTTTGAAATGCAGTTATTGCTTGCAGAGAGACAGGGTGAAATCAAAAGTGTGTAAAGCTGTTTCCAACATCTCATTGGTTTTAGGAAGCAAATATAGCCAGTCATCTCAAGGAGCAATGGAGACAACTAGTAAGGTTTAATTTTCTATCACTCTAAAAAGAGATCTATTCTATTCAGTGTTTGTGAAGATGAAAGATGTCACAAATGGCTTTCTAGACCACTCTGGATAAACTCCTGTCAGTTGGAGATATGCACTGTCCATACCATTGCTTCTTGACTGTACTTGTGTCCAACAGGCAGGAAGAGGCAAGAAGGCCCTGGAGGGAACAGGCATCTTGGAAAAGGGGAAAAGCTGGTGTAGGTTGTAAGGATGGAACCCATGGTTTGTGCTCTACTCAACAGAAAGTCCTCAGCATGAAGGAGCTGGACATCAACATATATAAATATTTGAGTAAATGAAACAGCCCTTTCTTCCTACCTAGAGCAGGAGTTACACTGACCCCAGAGGAAAGGCCAACATCTGTTTCTAGGAGCCGCAGGGAGAACACCTGCCTGACAAGTGCCAGCCTGGCCCAGGGGCAGGCCTCGAGGCAAATGCCAGTCCAGGACACCCTGTCCTTCTGCTCCTGAGAACAACCACACAAAATGCAAAAGGGCGTTCCTCCTCTACACTGCCTCCCTCCCGTCCTCTAGGATCCCACACCTCTGTGACTGTCCCAGTGTGGGCCTGCAGTTGTCACCTGGGCCTGGGCTTCCTCCCCAGTGATAAACCCAACCTGATCTTTTTATTAAATTGGGAGCCATGTTGCCACAAAGCCATGAAAAGCTAATTTCGGCTTTACTATAAATTACTGCAAATTCTGAACCTGCTTGAAATGCCTGCCCGTGCCTTGAACTCACCCATGCCTGGCTCTCTGACCAGATAGCAGCCCTCTCTGAAACTTTAGTGACACCTCATAAATATTGGCCTTCCCTGGCCAGACAACGACCCTCTCTGAGGCTCTAATGGTCCTCATAAATTCTGATGTTGGGGCCAGCAAAAAATGTAAACTACCATTAGTGTGATGCTTGTCAGAGTTCTGTTATCTGTAACCCCCCTTTGTGTAACTTTCTGGGCTATAAAGCTGGGCTGTAGGAAAGCTGGGGCTGCTGTCTTGTTCCCACCGTTTTGGGAGGAAAAGGCAGTCCGGCCGGTCGAAATAATAAGCTTGCTTTAATTTGATTTTAATTGGAGTCAGTGGTCTTTTCTTGCGTCCTGGTCTAACATTTTGGAGTTCCTCAGCGAGATGACCCTGCCCGACCAGACCACAAGACCAGACTGCTGGAAATTCTAAAGCTGGCCTTTGCTCCAGGGCCCCGGGCTGGAGAGCCACTCTAGGGGGTGCGCAACTTGAGAGGTTCCAAGGCCTCGGGTGAGCCTTCAGTCCCCGGAACCCTGCAGTGAACTGCAGCACTAAAATCAGCAAGCACCTGGTGGAGGAGGCCTCCATAGGTAAGTGGTGCCTTTATAACATCTGATATCCGGTTAAGGGAGATCTCTTCTGATGACAGAGAGGTGGCCTGGCGAGGCTCACATATACTCCTGTCCGGACAGTACGAGAAATCGTTCTGTCTTCTGTTCTGTTCTGTAGGGAATTCCTCTGGAAGGGTAGAGAGGTGCCGACGGGCATGCACGCACTCCTACCCCGGAGCTTTGGCAAGACGTTGCATTGCTCCTCTGTTTTTCTGTTTCGGCGCCGGGTTTCTGTTTTCTTGTGTTTTGTTCTGTGTTCTATATGTTTTTTGGTTGTTTGTTTGTGTGCTTTCAGTGGTAAAAACTTAAGGATATTGGACGTGAAAATGGGTAATAAAGCAAGTCAGCCTGACACCCCTTTGGACTGTGTTTTAAGGAACTGTGATGAACTTTATCCCCCTTTGTTAAGCAGGAGGAGAGAAGCCCCTGGCTGGCTGCTGGATCACACCCACTGCAGGAGGGCAATGCCTGCTGGGGATCTAACTGAGTATTTCCCAGGTTAACAAGTGAGACTCCTTTAAAACCCCTTGTCCCTCCAGATCAAGAGTCACAACCTTTGGGCAGAGTCCCCGGTGTTTCTCCTTTGTTAGCAAAGCAATAAAATTCCCTTTTTCTTTTTCTCAAAACCCTGTCCTCATTATTAAATTGGCATTAATTGGCTCTGAGGTCAGGAACCGAACTTTCAGTTACAAATTTTGATACCCCCCCACCCCCAGAACTTTTTGAGAACTGACTACTGAAATGATAGGAGATGGAATGTGCTTGGGGTGGAATCCTGTAAGTAAAAGGAGGGACTGAGGGACTCCCAGTAGCTGCCGAAGCCCTGTTGCTTCGGGATTCCCTCCTTCTTTCCCTGCACTGTAAGGATTATGCCACCTCTATCTTCTTGAAAAGAGAAAAAGAAAAAGGAGACACTTAATGCAGTAAAGTCGCCATGGAGACCCTTGATTTTATATTTCAGGTTGCCCCTCTGTGAAAACATCTGGTCCCCTTGTGGGGACATCTATGGTGCCACTGGTGTAGGAGATTTTTCTCTTATCTGCTCTGTTTTAAAGGTTTCTGTCTGTCAGCCATAGTCTGGAGCTCCTCTCTGTCTGTCCTGTGTCTTTGTTTCTGACCCTTTAAGACATGTGCAATAGTGTGTTGATATTATAAATTGTTTCTTGGGAATGATCTTGGCTGAATGTGTGTCTAAAAGATGATGTTTTATTGTAACAATCTGGTATCTGAATGGGTTTTTGATGCATTGCACAATGCTGTAGTTAAAAGTTGGGTTTAGGTAATTGTTTAGTTTATGATTTCAGATAATTCATGCCAGAGAACTTAAATACTTAGGATGGAAAACTGAAGAACTCTACTTCCAAGTTGGCAAGTAACTTCCCAATCATTCAGTCTTTTTTCACCAATTTTGAATTGGGTAGCCTGAGAAAATGTTACTGTGTGTACCAGTGCATTAATTTGGACAAGGATAGTAAATCATAGTATGGTATCTGTTGTAAAAACAAGATGTAAAGATATAAAATTTTGTGAATTGTATCTTAAACTTGTATCATAATTTTCAACATTCGAACCTGAAAATTATGACTTATAATTAAAATGCCTTAGGCCTGAGGTGTCTGCTCAGAGTAGCAGTTTTTCCCTGCTCCTTCCAGACCTCAGCCAGGACTTATGTTGAAATGCAAATGAAAGAAGCCTGCAAGCTCAGTAGTAGACTGATCTGAGACCTAAGGAAAAAAAAAAAAAGTAAATTGTATGGTATTTACTAATTACTGGCCAGTCATTTTTACTAGGACTCTTGTTTTTTTTTCCTTAGATTCTGTATTTTTTTGAGCTCATGATTTTGACCCTACAGACCTAGGTTAATGTTTTTCTGATCAGTCCTATCTTTGACCAACTGTGGAGTTTTTGAAACATTGCAATGGAGATTTCACCTGTGAAAAGTTACTAAGGCCTTTACTATTGTTATGTGTGCACACTTTTGTAATGTGTTGTATGTCTATATATACATATGTCTGTATATCATATATATGATATACAAATTAACATATATAAGGAGCGCTCATAAAAACAAATTTAAAAAATGGATCCAAAGATCTTTAATTCATGTGATTTAAATGGTTCAATTTAAATTGGATAAACAGATAAAAATAAATGTCTTTAAATTTAAGCTTACAAGTTTTTCTAGGTGTTCAAAAAACTCATAAAATATTAATGTCTATAAAATGTCTAATATACCTTGGTTCTAGGACTTTTCCTTCAACAAAAAATGGTTTACACTGTTCAATACATTTGTCTAATATTTTGATAAATAAGTAAAGTAAATTTGATATGGGATTACTCATTCATGAGTACTTTTGTTAGATATCTGATTGATTTACTAAGGTCTGTATAAGTTTGCACTAAAGTCTGTATAAGATTGTAAAAATCAGTCATGTGTTAAAGAGACAAAAATTTCTTAAAACATAAGTTTACCCATAACATAAACTTAAGTTTTACTTTTTTCTAGAGCAAGCAACCATAAAAATTAAACAACTGGTTAAATAAGAACTGTTATTTTAGAGCACTGTACTGCCATTTCTTTAAAAGCTAAACTTGGTTAATGTAGAAACATCAATGTAATTGTGATGCTATTAATGTGCTCATATCTTCCAGGTATACAAGTCTGTAAGGTAGAAACTTTGAAAGAGCATTATATCAAGCTGGTGTTCGGAAGTTGTATGGTAAAAAATATATTGGGGATTTATTTACCTGTTATCAATAAGATATGTAAAGTTTTGTTACTTCTTACATTGGGGAACAATTTAAATGTATTTTTAAGTTAATGAGAGCCTAATCTATGTAAAGGTTAAAAACTTTCAGCTTTTCTTTAATTCATGTTTTAAATGTGATATCATATGGTGTTAGCTAATGTTCATGTGACCTCAAACAATTTATGTAAACTTTGTAAAATGATAATTAAAAATACAAAGATCAGCTTTAGAACTAAAACACTTAAGACTTATAAAGAGCCCTGCCTTACCTGAGATGAGGCTCTGTGTCCCATCTTACTACATGTGAGAATGACTATGAAAACAACAGTAGGCCAGATTTTAGTTCATTTAAAGTTATATTCAAAAGTTTGTTTTTGTTGATGTTTTTCTTCTGTCAAGATTACTAGGATCTCAAACAGGGGATATAATATATAACTCAGCCAAAAATTCAGGGTAGCTGTTACACGAACTAAGTGTTTTTTACTCTTGTTAATTTTATTTTGTAATTTCCTTATAAGTGATCTAAAGATTCCCTGTTAGTGTTTTACAGAAGTGTTGCTTTTAGAACACAACATGGGTTAGTTTGAGATAATAAGCCATCAGATAGGATAATACAGATTCCAATTAATAAAAAGATGAATAATTATAAAGTTATAGACATTAAAGCCCAGTACTCTTAATATAAGGCTGTTAAAATTTATTTGCTGGATGTTTAAGATTAAGTTTTAAAATTAAAGTTAAATGAAAAGGGCCAGAAAAACCAATATTTGGCTCTTGCCCTCTGAGTCAGTCTGAATCCAGGGAACAGGGGACTTCTCTAAAGAGCTTTGCAACTCTGGGCCACATAACCTCCTGATCAGGGAGTCTAATGAGACCACTGGAGAACAGAAAGCCAATCAGTACATTTGCTATGAAGAGGAGAGTCATCAGAGAAGGGAGACATCCCTGGTGCTTCCGAGGGAAGCCACATGGTCAAGCAAGACCTAGACCCATCCTAGCGCAAATGGCACTAGCAGAACTGAGAAGTTTCCCCAGGAATGACTCCCATAAAAGCTCAGCTGACTGTTAACAATAGATAGAAACAAAAGTCAGTTTGACTGCTTCATCTTAAACACTTAGCAAAGACAGTTAAAACCAAAATACAGCCATTCCTGGGCATTTTAAATAATAATAATGATGATGGTAATAATAATAATAATTATTATTATTATTGTTATTATTTAAGGTATACACTTTATGTTAGCCTCCCAAAATAAGTAAGACTGGAGGCTACAAAGAAGGATTCTCAGACAGAAATGTCTGATAACTATAAAAAGAGACTATCAAGAGGAGCTGCCAGAGACAGAAGTTTTAGTTTAAGGCCTACAGATATTCCTAACCTACACAGGTAGGCTTCGTGTTTGCTAGTATGATTATCCAGCCCTGAGTAACAGAATTAAAGGTTTCTCTATTAGACACAGAGCTCATACTAGTAAAAGAATTTTGCAAGATCAGATGACATTAAATTATTAAGCTGTATCTTATGGGGAAGGACATCTGTAACACTAAAAGTTAAATGTTAAATTTACAGGCCTGATAACTGGAAATGTTAAAGCCTGGTGAGGGAACTTCTATACAGTGACATGTTCCAGCTGCTGCAACATTTACTCAGTACTCACGGTTTTTGTTTCTCTCATAGAAGCACCCATCCCCAGATGACTTTACAACCTGTTCTTCCCCAACCAGACTTCAAACCGAACTGACTTCTAAAAGGCAACTCATGTCCCTCACACCGTGCCCCCTCACATCACCCTCTCTCAGCTCAGAAGAAGCCAAAATGAGTGACGCCTCTCTTCTTACAACAATGGAGCCAAAAATAAATAGATTATCAATATAAGTAATTAATTAAGTCAGGTAAAATCAGGGAGACCGGTTTTGGGTGAGTTCTAAAAATTTGGAGACTGTTACCTGAGGGATTAAAATTCCCTCAGTGCTCTTCCCCTACCCTATCAAAAATTTGAAAGGGACACATAAGAAAAGGGGGGAATGATAAACCCAACCTGATCTTTTATTAAATTGGGAGCCCTCTCACCACAAAGCCATGAAAAGCTAATTTCGGCTTTACTATAAATTACTGCAAATTCTGAACCTGCTTGAAATGCCTGCCCGTGCCTTGAACTCACCCATGCCTGGCTCTCTGACCAGATAGCAGCCCTCTCTGAAACTTTAGTGACACCTCATAAATATTGGCCTTCCCTGGCCAGACAACGACCCTCTCTGAGGCTCTAATGGTCCTCATAAATTCTGATGTTGGGGCCAGCAAAAAATGTAAACTACCATTAGTGTGATGCTTGTCAGAGTTCTGTTATCTGTAACCCCCCTTTGTGGAACTTTCTGGGTAGGAAAGCTGGGGCTGCTGTCTTGTTCCCACCGTTTTGGGAGGAAAAGGCAGTCCGGCCGGTCGAAATAATAAGCTTGCTTTAATTTGATTTTAATTGGAGTCAGTGGTCTTTTCTTGCGTCCTGGTCTCACACCCAGGACACCTTTCCATGATCCTCAGTAGGCCTCTCCTGCTTCCCAGAACCTCCTGCACTTTGTGACCTTTCAGGCAGCTCTTAGGCAATTCCTTCCATAGGCCAAGGTTGGGTCAGAAAATGGCCATTTCCTGGCTACACACCTGTGCCCCTGCCTCAAGCCTTAGAGGGATTCACCACCATTGGGATTTTTTTCTATATAAAACATGCAAAGTGTTTCTCTTTAAAAAAAAAAATCCCAATTTCACAAATGGGGCCTAATTTCAGAAAATGGAAAAAACTACTAAAATGACACATGTGACCTACATTTTTTTAAGGTATCCACACCCAATCATTGAGGGAATAGCAGAAGCTGCAAGAGAACCCCAAAGCAAAGAGCAATTCCACATGAGTACATTTTGCTTTTATGCAAACATCCATAGATGGTTTGTCATCTCCACTCCCCAAACCCCATGTGCTCCCTTCCCTACTACCTTCAGCTAGGGCCACGAGGAATGGTGAGGCAGCATGGCAGGTGGTGAGGCACACAGTCAGGGCCATAGGCAGGCCCATCCCAACCCCTGGCCCTCCTCGGCCTTACTTGCAAACAGTAGGAAGGAGATGATGCCATAGAACTCTCTGGGGTTTCCAATGTCTTCTCAGATGTGATTTCTCCAACAATTGCCACCCATCCCCTCCACACACCTCAGGAAGGGATTCCTTCTGTCAAAGGCTGCCAGCTCAAAGTCAGTTATGTCCCATCCAACTGGGTTAAAGGGAGCAAATCGCCAATGGCAATAGGTCAAAGCATGACCTATTGACCAAGAGATCCTCCACACTAAGGAAACAGTCCACATCCATATTGGCTAAAGGTGAGCATGTTACCTTATACACAGGCTAAAGTGAGTGAGTCCTCCTCTGCACTGGTTCAAGGTGAACAAGTCTATGTACATTAAACAGGAGAGGGAAGCAGTTAGGTCTACGAGAGGATGCCTGGTGGGCTCTGACACTCAGACACTTCCCCTCTTTTATAGATCAGCATTGTCAGAATATTTAGAATATCAGGTAGACAATGCAATTTCAGAGAAACCAATTTATTGAGAAATATCACTGCATACAAAAGCATGCGAAAAGGCAGGGGGGAAGGGTCTCAGGGAAAACAGTCTCATCTGATGTCCCGGCAGGTGGAGGCATGGGAGATGCCTGATGTTCAGGTAGATCCAGATGTGCTCCTGGCTGGACCCCCCATGTGGAGAAGCCCAGCCGGTAGGCACTCAGTCCTGCAGCGGTGGGAGTCCATGTGACAAATGCCAACATAGTGACAGCATCCATGGAGTAGAGAGTCCTCTGGCTGGCTGTTTCTTCCTTTGGTCCATCTGAACTGTCCATTTATGTTGGAACCACCCGATTTGTGAACCTAGGAGGTTTCTGCTCTCCTGGTGTAGGAGCCTCGTTTTCGCCATCACATGAGGGTGTGCAACAGCACAGTCTGCGCAAGCAGGCAGCCATCCTCCTCCTCACCCGCTTCCAAACCATCCTGTGGCCCTGGGGACGCCCTGTGGTGGCATCTTGGGAGACATGGCTGTCTGTTGTTGATGGGCAGGGTTGGGGTATGTCAGAGTGATGCTGAGAGGCTAGCCTGGGAGTGGGGGGCTTCTCATATAGCAAGGCGAATCTAATGGCAGGCCAGCTGCCCCTTCTGAAGCTTTTCTGCCCTGACTCCTTGGCCTCCCGAGGCTGATGATGCTCACAGGGCAAGGGGAAGGTGTGAAGGGCAGGCTCACTCGCCCTCCTCTGCGGGAGGGCAGGGGAAATGGAAGGATCCCTGGGGCATGGGCGAGGCGCAACCCTCCTTCCCAGGGGCTTCATGCAGCCTGCCCCCTGGCTTATCTGCCGCTGGATTATGAGATAGGAAGCCATCACCCCATCAAACTTTCTCTGGGACAGCGACACCCAGGTACTGTAAGGGTCGTACCCCATGTCGAACAGCATTGTCAGTACTGTGGGGTCTGAGAGGTTGGGGAGGGGCACATCATGGGAAGGTAACTTCTCCTCACCCTGATTCAGCCACGGGTCCGCCAAGATCTCCTCTGCCGAGGGCCTTGCTCTGGGGTCCACTGTCAAGATTTTCTTGATGAGTCTTTTGGCTTTGGCTGAGACGCGCCAGGGAAATTTCAACTTGGGGTGTAAGATCTTCCTCATCAGCCCCTTCATGCTGGCTGCCATAAATGGGCGGTGTCCAGTCAACATATAATATAAAATGACACCCAGGCTCCAGCTGTCCACTGGGGGACCCTCGTGTACTTCCTCGCGCACACATTCCGGGGCGAGGTAGTCCAGGGTGCCCCAAAACTCGGTCAGCTTCTGCCCAGGCTTGAACATGGTGCTTAAGCCAAAGTCAACGATTCGGATGTTGCCTCTGGCATCCAGCACAATGTTCTTGGGCTTCAGGTCTCTGTGCAAGATGTGCATCTTGTGGCAGTAGCACACTGCACTCGCGATCTGCCTGAAGAGTCTCCTGGCCTCCTCCTCCTGCATGCCCCTAGGCGGGATGAGGTCAAATAAAGATCCCCCAACCCCGTACTCCATCACTATGTAGATCTGTTTGTGGGTTTCAATCACCTCAAAGAGCTGGATCACGTTCGGGTGGTTCAGGGTCTTCATCGCCAGTATTTCAGAGTGGACCAAATTCTCCCACGTGCTCCTTGGCAGGACTTTCACCGCCACCTCGGCCCCAGTGTGCAGATGGCGGGCTAGGATCACCTGACCATTTGCCCCATGATCAATGTCCTTCACGACCTGGTAATGGTCTGTGAAGGCCTTCTCCTGGCAGGAGCCAGGCCCCTGCGGCACTACACTAAACTCACTACTCTTACTATGCATCCTAAGCAGGAACACCAACTAAGGATGCTAGCTAAAAACAAAATAAGAAACTAAAACAACAAACCAAAATCAAAAAACAAAACAAGATAACACAAAAAACCCAAATCAAAGAAACAATCGCCAAAGACCACAAATCACCAACCGCCAACCACCAAACGCACTAACTAGCTGGGAGTCCGACAGGTCACCACCAAGAGCTTCCTGTACTTATGGACAAAATCCCAGCCTCAGTCACTCTGTTATATACCCGGGGATTCAGACTCCCTCACAATGGCTCCTTGTGAGGTCACAGCAAGAAATGGCCCAATCATGCCTGGGCATCACCCCCACTGGCCATCACCCTTTGGGCCTACAGGACCTTTTCTACTTTCACAGTAAGAATAAGAATGGAATCCAAGAAGGATTTCATTCAATGGGTTATGGAAACTGGCATGTATTTTTTTAAAATTAAAATTTGAACATTGCGCTTGTAGGGGACAGATGATGCAGGGAACCTAAGACAGCAATTTCAGAGGGTACAGTTGGCTGCCTTGGCTGCAGCCAGGTTCAGAGGGTACAGTTTTCACTGTAATCAAGTAATGCCCTGACTTCCAAGTTCAAGTAGTTTCAGAACTTTATACCCAGTTTGTTAGGGGAGGGGCTCAGAAGTTCACAGCCTGCAGAAGTTCACACAAAAGCACATCTTTCTTTTACTCTTTTGGGAAAATTAACCCTTCAAAGACAGTGCCTGAGAAGGGAGAGCTTCTTCTCCCCTTTCTTTCCTCCTCCTGCCAGCTGTGACTATGGAGCCCAATTGGTAGCCTGTACTGTCTTAGAAGTATAGACATCTCTGTGAAGTTCCAGCTCAAGGCCAGATGCCTGGTTAAAGGATTTGTCTTTTTTTTCAAATCACATTTTGCAGCTATAAAGTACTATATTGAATCTATGTTTGTGAAAAACTATTAAAAGGGCATACAGCACCAGAGTGCTGATTTCTTTCCAGGGCAGTGGCCAAGGAAAATACAGAAACAGGAAACAGGATAATAGGAAGTTCACCTACACAGAACTCTGCTGTAGAGACTCTTCTGCTGAGAGTCCTAAAATCAATTACAGTGAAAATTTCTGGAGAAGCTTAGTTAAGATTTTCTGTGGAGGAAGGAATGCCACAACAGGATCTCAATGGACTTTTCATTTCAAGTCTAGAAGTCTGTAATAACTTAGCCTTTGAATGACCTCATTTTTATATCTACACTGAAGATATTCAACTTCTTTATTTCCAACACTGAATCGTGGGTGTCAAAAGGATCGTAGCCCCTCACATCATGATACTATATGATGCTCTCTTCCCTAAGATACTCTCAAGCATGGTAGGCACAGCTATGGGGTCTAGAGAGAGGAAGCACTAAGGAACAAAACACAGTGGGTTCAAACATTCAAAGTGATAAAGAACAAACCCTGATTGCCAAGAATCCTAGAACCAGTACTAGTGTCCTTCCCAGACGGGGAGGACATGGAGGCATTCTCAGGGACCCTTCATGCTGCTGAAAGCAAATGCCGTGGACTGGGTGATTTATTAACAAATTATCTAGTCCCACATCTGTAGACTGGCAACTTCTAGGTCAATGCAATTTGGTGCTGTGTCCTCATACGATGGAAAGGCAGAAAATGGAACTCATTTCCTCAGAACCCCTCGCCCTACATCTTTTCTATTTTGTTCTTTTTGTATATACTGGAACTCAACCCAACACCCAGGAGCCTCTCACACTTTCAGCAAGTGCTGTACCACTGAGTTAGATCTGTCCCCTTTTCATTGTGAGAAGAGTGCTTGCTGAGTTGCTTAAGCTGGGCTTGAATATGTGATTCCCTCTGCCTCGGTGTCCCGAGCAGATAGGCTTAAGGCACTTGTGGTTTAAAAATGAGGTGTTCCCCAAAAGCTGCTGTGTTGAGGCAGGAATATTCAAAGGCAAAATGAGCGGATTGTCAGAGCTGTATCTAATCTGACCCTACTCGTTTCAATGGATAAATTGGGTGTTAACTGTAGGTAGGTGGAAAGTGACTGGAGTAAAGCCCTGAGAGGGTACTTCTTTCCTGCGTCTCCTTTCCTTGTTTGTCCCATGTTGCTAGGAAAGGAGAAGCTTGGCCCTTGCCCCGGCTTGTCCTATTCCCTTAGGAGCCAATCTTGTGGTAATTACATCATCATAATGCCATTTCCTTCAGTCTTGTTAGAATCTAAGAAAGCTTTCAAGGGATATATTTCAACCCATATCATTATATTCTTAGTTTTCTAACAGTTTTTATCCATAGATGTTGAATTTGCCCTGTTATTCTATTCTTATCAATGAAATGTACTATGATATAGGGATTTTCATGTTTACTTTAGGATGGAATTCGAACACTCAATTTTGGGTTTCTGCCATTGTTTGACACTATAATTTCTAGTTAATAATCTAGTAATGCTAGCCTCATAAAATAAATTGTGAATTGCTCCTTGGTCATCTGCTTCCCGGAAATGATTGCATAGAATTGTACTGATTCTTCTTTAATTGTGAGGTAGAATTCTCCACCTATACCCAAGATCCCTTTGGAGATTCTCAAATTAGCAACTTCACTTCCTAATGATCATTGGACCCTGAAAGGTTCATATTGTTGGGTAGTTCATGCTTTTCAAAAATTGGTTTATTTCAGTCCATTGTAGCTTATGTTTTCTGTTGTTCAGTTCACATTTTCTGATACTCACATGAAAATAACAAGATTTTGCTCTGTTGCTAAGCCTGGGCTTGAACATATGATCCCCTGCCTCAGAGTTCCAAGCAGAGAGGCTTTTAAACCTTTTGTGGTTTCAAAATTAGGTGTTCCCCAAAAAGCTGCTGTGTGAAGGCAGGAATATTCAAAGGCAAATTGACTGAAGAGTAGCTCTGTACTAGCACTGTACCTAATCAGACCCTACTCATTTCAATGGACTAAATGGGTGTTAACTGTAGGCAGGTGGAAAGTGAATGGAGGAGATGGGTCACTGGAGTCATGCCCTGAGGGGTGCTTCTTCAGTGTTTATCCAAAAGAACTAAAATCAGCATACTGTAACAATATACCCACTGCAATGGTTATAGCAGCATAGTTCACAATGGCCGAATTATGGAAACAACCCAGATGTCCATCAACAGATGAATGATTCAAGAAAATGAGGTATATACAAACAATGGAGTTGTATTCAGGCATAAAGAAGAATAAAATAATGTGTATTATTTTACACTTATAGCACATCTCATTTCAGATTAGATACATTTAAAGCACTCAAAATCCACACTTGAATACAATATTATACTGTTCACAATAATGCAATATTACACTGTTTATTAGTTCATAAAACTAGCAAAGGTGAAGAACAGTCTGAGGAAGGTATGATGTAGAAACTGCCATAGTTAATGTTATGGATCCTAATCACAATGACAGTAATCATCAAGAAGGCAATGCAGTTATAAACACCTAAATAAAAATGGGATGATTTGGGATGAAGATCAAGCATATGGGCTAATGTCCCCAGGATAGGACTTTTGGAAAGACTTATCTGTCTCAGATATGGGAAAATGTTTACACAGGCAGCCAAACCAGTCAGGAAATGCTTACCTCTGTGATGCTCTAGGCTGTTTCATAATAGACAAGAAAACAGCAGGCATTGAGCCAGAAACTACAACATGCCATGATAATCACAGGAATTGTCAGCAGATTATAAAGCACCATTTAGATCTGATTCACAAGGTCAATCAATGATTAATGAATACTAAAGAGCTGGCTCTGTCCTCATACACCTCAGGATTAAGAAAAGCTTGTACCCAGCATTTCCCCTTCACTTCCCACCCTCCTGGATGCCTTAGCCAGTGTCTGTCCTTCTGAATCAAATCATGTAGCTCCTCCAGCCACTCAAGATGACTCCTGGTGATCTCCTTCAAGTGCACTACCTACTTTCTCTGACAAACCCTCTGTCTCTTAAATTATAGTCTGTGAAGGGTAGACTATGAGCATTTTCTGATTTCATGGTATTAACCAGTATCCTGTGACTCTGAAGACCCATCATAGGAAATATCTTCTGATTTTGTTAATGTAAAAATGGGTAATGCTCGGTTTAAAACTGGATTGAAGTTAGATTACCACTCATCAGTATCTATAACTAAACACAGAATTACTACTTACAATAATTTACAAAATAATTTACAAAATTATTTCAATGATCTACAAAATAAAGCAAAGAGAAACAGAATTTTTTTGACTCTATATGAGAAGGAGTCAAATTACTAGTAATAGCAATTAAAGTGCCCTATTGAAAGCTATTTATTAGAGGTTAGAGAGGTGTGACAAATATTTAAAGGTCTGAGGACATAACTTTCTGAATGTCAAAAAACAGCTCTGGATAGCTGGGCATGGTGGTGCATGCCTGTAATTCCAGTGGCTTGGGAGGCTGAGGCAGGAGAATTATAAGTTCAAAGCCAACCTCAGCAAAAGCAAGGTGCTAAGCAACTCAGTGAGACCCTGTCTCTAAATAACATACAAAATAGAGCTGGAGGTGTGGCTCAGTGGCCGAGTGCCCCTGAGTTCAATCAGTAACAAAAAAAAAAACAAAAAACAAAAAAACAAAAAAAGCAATTCTGGATAATGTAACTGGCCTCTTATAAACTGAGACCAATGGCAGGTTCCACATGCATTCTATATGAGGCCCATTATTACCTAATACAGAATCTCGGGCCACTTAAGATAAAGGTTTTAGGTAGAAGAAAGTTAACACCCCAAATCCCAATCTCTGGGACCACACTACATGAATGTCGTGATGAGCCTCTGTCTGCAGTGAGCTAATCTCAATAGCGGAGAAAATATGAGCAAAGGAGCTGGCTTCAGAACAAAGGCCCCTTGTGTATGTACACTTCAAAACCATATCTGGAAATTTAACCAATAAAGATGAAGTCTGCTTTAATTACCTTTAAATTTGAATAAATGAACTACACATCCTTACTTTTGTTTTCTTTCTCCTAAGCATTTACAATATTCTCCCATTTCATAAAACTTTTAGTTCAATTGAATATTATAAAAAATTCACTTGGATATTTTATTAGATTTGTTTGTATATACCAGATTTGTTTGTATAAACATCAGACAGTCTATTCAATCCTAAGAATCTCTTGTTGCAAGATAGTTTGTTTCATACACAATTGGAATCTAATTCAATATTAGATTCACATCTAAAGCTTTCCACCCAACTGAAAAATGGAAAAGATGGGGTTATACATTGTCAGTTTTTATTTTGGAATATCATAATAATGGTACATACCCACAGGTATTTTATACTTGGCTATACTCAAAATCCTAACTATAGTATAAGAACAATACCAACCAGAAAATCATTCATGATTCGTTATCTTTGTAGTAGAATTAGGACTAAGATGGGATAAGCCAGGGTGAGCAATTCAGCTTGCACCAGCCTGTGAGAGCCCATCTCTTCCATGCTCTGTGTCCATAGCATCACATAGGTAGCTTGAAGTCATCCACAGCCATAACAAGTATTTTACATCTCAGGAATTGTCAAAAGCAGAGTTTTACCACCCATTCTCCTAGATCTGGCTATAAAATATGACCAGCACACCACTGGATAAACTCCATCTTGGACTACATCAAAGAGCAGAAAATGGGTAAATGAATGATGGTCAGTGGAGGAAAGATGCAAAGAAAAAGATTACTCGCCATAATTAATCAACATTAAAAATCAATGCTGTGGGAGAATATCACAAAGTACTGAAATTGCAGCTCATTGAATGGTAAGAACTTCATATATTTCAAATATCAGTTGCTTAAAAATAATTTGAATGAATATTTCTATCCTGACTAAATTACACCTATTCTATAAAACCAATGACCCAATCATTATGTTTAAATAATAGGACCTTGTTACCACTGGACAACAGCTCACCCTGACCCCAGAAAGATTACGTTGGTAAAAATGAATACCTTCTTACACTGGTGACTTGGAAGCCTAGACCAATAACTAATAGAATGATAATAATCTGTCTCCAAAGCAGTTGGGTGGGGGAGAAAAAGCTATCCTAGGAATTCATAGGTGAATATTTATTTGTATAAACGTGTCCATATGTAAGAATTTATATGGTGTGTACAGAGTTGAACAGTAAGATATTAGAAACGAATTTTTATCAATAAAAAAGGACTTCATAAAGGAAAAAAATTTAATTCATGTATAAGAAAACACTACTTTTTTTAACGTAAGGTACAACATTCCCAAATAAATGAGAAAGCTGTAAGAAAAGCATGATATTTGCATAAAAGTAGTCACATACACAGAATAGAGGGCCTAGAAGTAAACATACAAATTAACAACCAACTAATTTTCAACAAATTAACAACCAACTAATTTTCAACAGAAGTGCTAGGAACATGTCATGGAGAGAAGATAGTAAAAGTTGTTGGTAAAACAAGGAAATTCATATGCAGAAGAGTGAAACTAGATTCCTAACCTATCACCATTTTTTTAAAAAAATCAATTCGAAATGCATTAAAGACTAAATGTAAAACTTGAAACTGTGAAACTACTAGATGGAAACATGGGAAATGCTTCAGGACATCACTAATCATGAGGAAAATATATATCAAATCCACAATGTCAAATCTTCATTCTTGTATGAATGACTAATATCAAAAAGACAACATCAAGTGCTGACAAGGACATGGAGTGAAGGGAACCCTTACATACTATTGGTAGGAGCAGCTGGTGAACTCAGCCATCATGGAAACAGTATGGAGGTTCCTCAGAATTTCAAAAAGAGAACTACCACATGATCCAGCCATCCCCCACTGGGATATATCTACAGGAAATGAAATCAGTGAGTCATAGAGACATCTGCACTCCCATGATTGTGCAGCACTATTCACAATAACCAAGATATGGGAACAATCTAAGTACTCATCAGCTGATGAATGAATAAAGAAAATGTGGTACATATACACAATGGAATACCACTCAGCCATAAAAAGGAGGAAACCCTGGCATTTGTGACAGCATGGATGCAACTAGAGATTATTAAATGAAGTAAGCCAGGTGCAGGAAGACAAAGACTGCATGATCTCACAAATACATGGAATCTAGAAGAGTTGATTTCACAGAAGTTGGAAATAGAATGGTGCTTCCCAGTGACTGGGGAGAGTAGAGAGGAGGGTTGGGGAAATGTTGATCAAAGCATACGAAGTCACCATTAAGACAGGAGCAAGAACTCTTGGGGTGCTCTTGTACAACACAGTAACTACACATAACAATTATGAACTGGGTATCTGCAAAAGCCAGAGGATTTTGAATTTCTATTTCCTCCAACACATAAAAATATGTTGGAGGAAATAGATATGTTTAACCTGATCTAAACATTTTACAATATACACATGAATCAAAATATTACATAATTTTACATTATGATTTTGTGTTTATGATTTTTATGTTCCAAAATAAATTTAAGTACAAAAATATACTGTTCAAAATCAATGTTGTTCTTTTTCACTCTGAAACAGGTTTACCATCTACAAATTTTCAGAATTTCTGATATTACAAAAAAGAAAAAAATTCTAAACAGGAAATTTCTTGCCATTTACATTGGCAATCTTCTGCCAAGATGATTTTCTTCTTATCTTCTCTGTGCAATAAAGTCATGGAATATCTAATTTAAGAATGCAAATATGAGGCTGGGGTTGTGGCTCAGTGGTAGAGTGCTTGCCTAGCATATGAAGGCTCTGGGTTCAATCCTCAGCACCATATAACAATAAATAAAATAAAGGCATTGTGTCCAAATAAAAAAAAATTTTTTTTAAAGAATGCAAATAAATTGGAAAAATACTCCCTACAAAAGTTGGACACCTGCCTGTTGATGTTTCGAGTTTTCCAATCAAGATGATAAATCAAAAGAGACCCTCATCATTATACAAAATACACGTATGAAGATGTGAATTTGGTGTCAACATACCTTATATATAAGCAGAAATATAAATTATGGTATAATGGTGTATTAAGAATTTTAATGCAAAAATTTTTTAAAGTGAAGAGTCTACCCTCCACTATCAGCAAAAGACAGACTGCCTGCAGACATTTCATGTCTTACTTTCATATCTCACTTTGATGTCTCATGAGGATACCTAAGCACCCACTTCACTGGTTGCCTTGTTGACATCCTATTTTGTATTTATCCCTATTTCACATGCAGAGGGGAAGCTTTAAATCAAACATACACAGAGTAATTTGAAACTTGACTTGGTTGGTATTGAGGTATCTGGAGAATCTGGGCTCTTCAACCCTCTTGTATTAGAACTGCCCAGTGGGCCTTCACTATTTTCTTTCTAGTAAAGTTTCAACCACTCTTTATTCAAAGAATATCCATACAGATATCCTAAAGCTAATATAAATGATTTAGGATTATTAATACGGCTACCATGTTGATACTATTCATAAAATACCTTATACCAAAATATGCAAAATCCATTTAATTACAATAATGCAACATAAGATGGTATTTCAGTTAATATGCTTATGTGTGACCAGCTAAAAACTTTAGGAAAAAAAAGCCAATCCCTGTAAATCAGTAAAGCTTTCTGAATAATTACTAACACAACATAGTTATTTAAAATTTATCACCCTAACATAAAAAATACGACTAATTAATGGGACCTACAGAAGGTCTCTAATCAACTATTTCTAAACCTACTACATAGCTCTCTTTTAACCTACAGAATAGGAATCAATGAAATAAAATTGATAACAACTCGTGTATATGTCATATTCTCATAATATACTCATGTATATATGTCAATTCTCAGAAAAAAATTATTAAAATTCCATGTAAAGAGACATTACACCAAATGTCTATATATTTCAGTCTTTTAATTCACTGTGGAAATTCATTTCTCAACCAAAAAAAAATCAGAGAGGTGGGCAGTACTGTAAAGACCTATAAGTTTGCAGTCCTAACAGAGGTTTCTTGAAATAACATAGTTTTCTCATTTCCATCAGTGTAAGAAACCACCAAACAAAAATATCTGTCAACTGATCAATAGATGATCAATCTTCAGGAAACAGAATCTACACCACTTGCTCTGTCAGCACAGCATCAGACATTACCCAGGTGAACTATAAAATATATTCATGGAAAACTGAGCACTTTGTTAATGCGGCTTCTTAAAGAAATAGGAAAGATGGAGATCAGTATGACATTTGAATTGGAAAACACCAGAATATAGATAGAATGGTCAATATCAATTTAAACATAATCTGCTGTGTGTGTGTGTGTGTGTGTGTGTGTGTGTGTCAGAGAGAGAGAGAGAGAGAGAGAGAGAGAGAGAGATTGGAGACTATACTCACAGGTCCTCTACTGCTGAGCTGCATCCCCAGTCTGTTTTATTATTATTGCTTAATTTTAATATGAGAAAGATGCTTACTATGTTGCTAAAGTTGCCTTTCAAATTGTGATCCTCCTGCCTCTGCTTGCCAAGTCATTTGGGATTACAGATATGAACCAGACCAAAATCATCTCTTAAAATTCTGTAACGGGAGATATCAAACTCTCCCTGAAATGATTTACAAAAAAAAAAAAAAAACTTCTATGATCAAATTGCACATCCTAGTAGGAGTCTCAATGTAGCCTAAGAAGCAAAGAGGTAACCGAGAAAGGAAAGAGAAAAGTCAGAGAAAGATCAAGAGGAGAGAGCAAAGGGCAAGACTAGAATCACAATGTTCAAATCACCTTTGAATGTGAAAAAGTAGATTAGTCTGTGAAATGCAGTTATTGCTTGCAGAGAGACAGGGTGAAATCAAAAGTGTGTAAAGCTGTTTCCAACATCTCATTGGTTTTAGGAAGCAAATATAGCCAGTCATCTCAAGGAGCAATGGAGACAACTAGTAAGGTTTAATTTTCTATCACTCTAAAAATGAGACCTATTCTATTCAGTGTTTGTGAAGATGAAAGATGTCACAAATGGCTTTCTAGACCACTCTGGATAAACTCCTGTCAGTTGGAGATATGCACTGCCCATACCATCGCCTCTTGACTATACTTGTGTCCAACAGGCAGGAAGAGGCAAGAAGGCCCTGGAGGGAACAGGCATCTTGGAAAAGTGGAAAAGCTGGTGTAGGTTGTAAGGATGGAACCCATGGTTTGTGCTCTACTCCACAGAAAGTCCTCAGCACGAAGGAGCTCGACATCAACATATATAAATATTTGAGTAAATGAAACAGCCCTTTCCTCCTACCTAGAGCAGGAGTTACACTGACCCCAGAGGAAAGGCCAACATCTGTTTCTAGGAGCCGCAGGGAGAACACCTGCCTGACAAGTGCCAGCCTGGCCCAGGGGCAGGCCTCGAGGCAAATGCCAGCCCAGGACACCCTGTCCTTCTGCTCCTGAGAACAACCACACAAAATGCAAAAACGTGTTCCTCCTCTACACTGCCTCCCTCCCGTCCTCTAGGATCCCACACCTCTGTGACTGTCCCAGTGTGGGCCTGCAGTTGTCACCTGGGCCTGGGCTTCCTCCCCAGGACACTCCTCCATGATCCTCAGTAGGCCTCTCCTGCTTCCCAGAACCTCCTGCACTTTGTGACCTTTCAGGCAGCTCTTAGGCAATCCCTTACCTAGGCCAAGGTTGGGTCAGAAAATGGCCATTTCCTGGCTACACACCTGTGCCCCTGCCTCAAGCCTTAGAGGGATTCACCACCATAGGGATTCTTTTCCATATAAAACATGCAAAGTGTTTCTCTTAAAAAAAAAAAAATCCCAATTTCACAAATGGGGCCTAATTTCAGAAAATGGAAAAAACTACTAAAATGACACATGTGACCTACATTTTTTTAAGGTATCCACACCCAATCATTGAGGGAATAGCAGAAGCTGCAAGAGAACCCCAAAGCAAAGAGCAATTCCACATGAGTACATTTTGCTTTTAAGCAAATATCCATAGATGGTTTGTCATCTCCACTCCCCAAACCCCATGTGCTCCCTTCCCTACTACCTTTAGCAAGGGCCACGAGGAATGGTGAGGCAGCATGGCAGGTGGTGAGGCACACAGTCAGGGCCATAGGCAGGCCCATCCCAACCCCTGGCCCTCCTCGGCCTTACTTGCAAACAGTAGGAAGGAGATGATGCCATAGAACTCTGGGGTTTCCAATGTCTTCTCAGATGTGATTTCTCCACAATTGCCACCCATCCCCTCTACACACCTCAGGAAGGGATTCCTTCTGTCAAAGGCTGCCAGCTCAAAGTCAGTTATGTCCCATCCAACTGGATTAAAGAGAGCAAATCTCCAATGGCAATAGGTCAAAGCATGTGAGATTAATTTACACTGGTGAGAGGCAAGAGACCCTCCACACTAAGGAAACAGTCCACATCCACATTGGCTAAAGGTGAGCATGTTACCTTATACACAGGCTAAAGTGAGTGAGTCCTCATCTGCACTGGTTCAAGGTGAACAAGTCTATGTACATTAAACAGGAGAGGGAAGCAGTTAGGTCTAGGAGAGGATGCCTGGTGGGCTCTGACACAGACACTTCCCCCCTTTTATAGATCAGCCTCTTTTTAAAAAATTTTTAGAATATCAGGTAGATTATGCAATTTCAGAGAAACCAATTTATTGAGAAATATCACTGCATACAAAAGCATGCGAAAAGGCAGGAGGGAAGGGTCTCAGGGAAAACAGTGTCATCTGATGTCCCCGGCAGGTGGAGGCATGGGAGATGCCTGATGTTCAGATAGATCCAGATGTGCTCCTGGCTGGACCCCCCATGTGGAGAAGCCCAGCCAGTAGGCACTCAGTCCTGCAGCTGTGGGAGTCCATGTGACAAATGCCAACATAGTGACAGCATCCATGGAGTAGAGAGTCCTCTGGCTGGTGTTTCTTCCTTTGGTCCATCTGAACTGTCCATTTATGTAGGAACCACCCGATTTGTGAACCTAGGAGGTTTCTGCACTCCTGGTGTAGGAGCCTCGTTTTCGCCATCACATGAGGGTGTGCAACAGCACAGTCTGCGCAAGCAGGCAGCCATCCTCCGCCTCACCCGCTTCCAAACCTTCCTGTGGCCCTGGGGACGCCCTGTGGTGGCATCTTGGGAGACATGGCTGTCTGTTGTTGATGGGCAGGGTTGGGGTATGTCAGAGTGATGCTGAGAGGCTAGCCTGGGAGTGGGGGGCTTCTCATATAGCAAGGCGAATCTAATGGCAGGCCAGCTGCCCCTTCTGAAGCTCTTCTGCCCTGACTCCTTGGCCTCCCGAGGCTGATGATGCTCACAGGGCAAGGGGAAGGTGTGAAGGGCAGGCTCACTCGCCCTCCTCTGCGGGAGGGCAGGGGAAATGGAAGGATCCCTGGGGCATGGGCGAGGCGCAACCCTCCTTCCCAGGGGCTTCATGCAGCCTGCCCCCTGGCTTATCTGCCGCTGGATTATGAGATAGGAAGCCATCACCCCATCAAACTTTCTCTGGGACAGCGACACCCAAGTACTGTAAGGGTCGTACCCCATGTCGAACAGCATTGTCAGTACTGTGGGGTCTGAGAGGTTGGGGAGGGGCACATCATGGGAAGGTAACTTCTCCTCACCCTGATTCAGCCACGGGTCCGCCAAGATCTCCTCTGCCGAGGGCCTTGCTCTGGGGTCCACTGTCAAGATTTTCTTGATGAGTCTTTTGGCTTTGGCTGAGACGCGCCAGGGAAATTTCAACTTGGGGTGTAAGATCTTCCTCATCAGCCCCTTCATGCTGGCTGCCATAAATGGGCGGTGTCCAGTCAACATATAATATAAAATGACACCCAGGCTCCAGCTGTCCACTGGGGGACCCTCGTGTACTTCCTCGCGCACACATTCCGGGGCGAGGTAGTCCAGAGTGCCCCAAAACTCGGTCAGCTTCTGCCCAGGCTTGAACATGGTGCTTAAGCCAAAGTCGACGATTCGGATGTTGCCTCTGGCATCCAGCACAATGTTCTTGGGCTTCAGGTCTCTGTGCAAGATGTGCATCTTGTGGCAGTAGCACACTGCACTCGCGATCTGCCTGAAGAGTCTCCTGGCCTCCTCCTCCTGCATGCCCCTAGGCGGGATGAGGTCAAATAAAGATCCCCCAACCCCGTACTCCATCACTATGTAGATCTGTTTGTGGGTTTCAATCACCTCAAAGAGCTGGATCACGTTCGGGTGGTTCAGGGTCTTCATCGCCAGTATTTCAGAGTGGACCAAATTCTCCCACGTGCTCCTTGGCAGGACTTTCACCGCCACCTCGGCCCCAGTGTGCAGATGGCGGGCTAGGATCACCTGACCATTTGCCCCATGATCAATGTCCTTCACGACCTGGTAATGGTCTGTGAAGGCCTTCTCCTGGCAGGAGCCAGGCCCCTGCGGCACTACACTAAACTCACTACTCTTACTATGCATCCTAAGCAGGAACACCAACTAAGGATGCTAGCTAAAAACAAAATAAGAAACTAAAACAACAAACCAAAATCAAAAAACAAAACAAGATAACACAAAAAACCCAAATCAAAGAAACAATCGCCAAAGACCACAAATCACCAACCGCCAACCACCAAACGCACTAACTAGCTGGGAGTCCGACAGGTCACCACCAAGAGCTTCCTGTACTTATGGACAAAATCCCAGCCTCAGTCACTCTGTTATATACCCGGGGATTCAGACTCCCTCACAATGGCTCCTTGTGAGGTCACAGCAAGAAATGGCCCAATCATGCCTGGGCATCACCCCCACTGGCCATCACCCTTTGAGCCTACAGGACCTTTTCTACTTTCACAGTAAGAATAAGAATGGAATCCAAGAAGGATTTCACTTCAATGGGTTATGGAAACTGGCATGTATTTTTTTTAAATTAAAATGTGAACATTGCGCTTGTAGGGGACAGATGATGCAGGGAACCTAAGACAGCAGGTTCAGAGGGTACAGTTGGCTGCCTTGGCTGCAGCCAGGTTCAGAGGGTACAGTTTTCACTGTAATCAAGTAATGCCCTGACTTCCAAGTTCAAGTAGTTTCAGAACTTTATACCCAGTTTGTTAGGGGAGGGGCTCAGAAGTTCACAGTCTGCAGAAGTTCACACAAAAGCACATCTTTCTTTTACTCTTTTGGGAAAATTAACCCTTCAAAGACAGTGCCTGAGAAGGGAGAGCTTCTTCTCCCCTTTCTTTCCTCCTCCTGCCAGCTGTGACTATGGAGCCCAATTGGTAGCCTGTACTGTCTTAGAAGTATAGACATCTCTGTGAAGTTCCAGCTCAAGGCCAGATGCCTGGTTAAAGGATTTGTCTTTTTTTTCAAATCACATTTTGCAGCTATAAAGTACTATATTGAATCTATGTTTGTGAAAAACTATTAAAAGGGCATACAGCACCAGAGTGCTGATTTCTTTCCAGGGCAGTGGCCAAGGAAAATACAGAAACAGGAAACAGGATAATAGGAAGTTCACCTACACAGAACTCTGCTGTAGAGACTCTTCTGCTGAGAGTCCTAAAATCAATTACAGTGAAAATTTCTGGAGAAGCTTAGTTAAGATTTTCTGTGGAGGAAGGAATGCCACAACAGGATCTCAATGGACTTTTCATTTCAAGTCTAGAAGTCTGTAATAACTTAGCCTTTGAATGACCTCATTTTTATATCTACACTGAAGATATTCAACTTCTTTATTTCCAACACTGAATCATGGGTGTCAAAAGGATCGTAGCCCCTCACATCATGATACTATATGATGCTCTCTTCCCTAAGATACTCTCAAGCATGGTAGGCACAGCTATGGGGTCTAGAGAGAGGAAGCACTAAGGAACAAAACACAGTGGGTTCAAACATTCAAAGTGATAAAGAACAAACCCTGATTGCCAAGAATCCTAGAACCAGTACTAGTGTCCTTCCCAGACGGGGAGGACATGGAGGCATTCTCAGGGACCCTTCATGCTGCTGAAAGCAAATGCCGTGGACTGGGTGATTTATTAACAAATTATCTAGTCCCACATCTGTAGACTGGCAACTTCTAGGTCAATGCAATTTGGTGCTGTGTCCTCATACGATGGAAAGGCAGAAAATGGAACTCATTTCCTCAGAACCCCTCGCCCTACATCTTTTCTATTTTTTTTCTTTTTGTATATACTGGAACTCAACCCAACACCCAGGAGCCTCTCACACTTTCAGCAAGTGCTGTACCACTGAGTTAGATCTGTCCCCTTTTCATTGTGAGAAGAGTGCTTGCTGAGTTGCTTAAGCTGGGCTTGAATATGTGATTCCCTCTGCCTCGGTGTCCCGAGCAGATAGGCTTAAGGCACTTGTGGTTTAAAAATGAGGTGTTCCCCAAAAGCTGCTGTGTTGAGGCAGGAATATTCAAAGGCAAAATGAGCGGATTGTCAGAGCTGTATCTAATCTGACCCTACTCGTTTCAATGGATAAATTGGGTGTTAACTGTAGGTAGGTGGAAAGTGACTGGAGTAAAGCCCTGAGAGGGTACTTCTTTCCTGCGTCTCCTTTCCTTGTTTGTCCCATGTTGCTAGGAAAGGAGAAGCTTGGCCCTTGCCCCGGCTTGTCCTATTCCCTTAGGAGCCAATCTTGTGGTAATTACATCATCATAATGCCATTTCCTTCAGTCTTGTTAGAATCTAAGAAAGCTTTCAAGGGATATATTTCAACCCATATCATTATATTCTTAGTTTTCTAACAGTTTTTATCCATAGATGTTGAATTTGCCCTGTTATTCTATTCTTATCAATGAAATGTACTATGATATAGGGATTTTCATGTTTACTTTAGGATGGAATTCGAACACTCAATTTTGGGTTTCTGCCATTGTTTGACACTATAATTTCTAGTTAATAATCTAGTAATGCTAGCCTCATAAAATAAATTGTGAATTGCTCCTTTCTCATCTGCTTCCCGGAAATTATTGCATAGAATTGTACTGATTCTTCTTTAATTGTGAGGTAGAATTCTCCACCTATACCCAAGATCCCTTTGGAGATTCTCAAATTAGCAACTTCACTTCCTAATGATCATTGGACCCTGAAAGGTTCATATTGTTGGGTAGTTCATGCTTTTCAAAAATTGGTTTATTTCAGTCCATTGTAGCTTATGTTTTCTGTTGTTCAGTTCACATTTTCTGATACTCACATGAAAATAACAAGATTTTGCTCTGTTGCTAAGCCTGGGCTTGAACATATGATCCCCTGCCTCAGAGTTCCAAGCAGATAGGCTTTTAAACCTTTTGTGGTTTCAAAATTAGGTGTTCCCCAAAAAGCTGCTGTGTGAAGGCAGGAATATTGAAAGGCAAATTGACTGAACAGTAGCTCTGTACTAGCGTTGCACCTAATCAGACCCTACTCATTTCAATGGACTAAATGGGTGTTAACTGTAGGCAGGTGGAAAGTGAATGGAGGAGATGGGTCACTGGAGTCATGCCCTGAGGGGTGCTTCTTCAGTGTTTATCCAAAAGAACTAAAATCAGCATACTGTAACAATATACCCACTGCAATGGTTATAGCAGCATAGTTCACAATGGCCGAATTATGGAAACAACCCAGATGTCCATCAACAGATGAATGATTCAAGAAAATGAGGTATATACAAACAATGGAGTTGTATTCAGCCATAAAGAAGAATGAAATAATGTGTATTATTTTACACTTATAGCACATCTCATTTCAGATTAGATACATTTAAAGCACTCAAAATCCACACTTGAATACAATATTATACTGTTCACAATAATGCAATATTACACTGTTTATTAGTTCATAAAACTAGCAAAGGTGAAGAACAGTCTGAGGAAGGTATGATGTAGAAACTGCCATAGTTAATGTTATGGATCCTAATCACAATGACAGTAATCATCAAGAAGGCAATGCAGTTATAAACACCTAAATAAAAATGGGATGATTTGGGATGAAGATCAAGCATATGGGCTAATGTCCCCAGGATAGGACTTTTGGAAAGACTTATCTGTCTCAGATATGGGAAAATGTTTACACAGGCAGCCAAACCAGTCAGGAAATGCTTACCTCTGTGATGCTCTAGGCTGTTTCATAATAGACAAGAAAACAGCAGGCATTGAGCCAGAAACTACAACATGCCATGATAATCACAGGAATTGTCAGCAGATTATAAAGCACCATTTAGATCTGATTCACAAGGTCAATCAATGATTAATGAATACTAAAGAGCTGGCTCTGTCCTCATACACCTCAGGATTAAGAAAAGCTTGTACCCAGCATTTCCCCTTCACTTCCCACCCTCCTGGATGCCTTAGCCAGTGTCTGTCCTTCTGAATCAAATCATGTAGCTCCTCCAGCCACTCAAGATGACTCCTGGTGATCTCCTTCAAGTGCACTACCTACTTTCTCTGACAAACCCTCTGTCTCTTAAATTATAGTCTGTGAAGGGTAGACTATGAGCATTTTCTGATTTCATGGTATTAACCAGTATCCTGTGACTCTGAAGACCCATCATAGGAAATATCTTCTGATTTTGTTAATGTAAAAATGGGTAATGCTCGGTTTAAAACTGGATTGAAGTTAGATTACCACTCATCAGTATCTATAACTAAACACAGAATTACTACTTACAATAATTTACAAAATAATTTACAAAATTATTTCAATGATCTACAAAATAAAGCAAAGAGAAACAGAATTTTTTTGACTCTATATGAGAAGGAGTCAAATTACTAGTAATAGCAATTAAAGTGCCCTATTGAAAGCTATTTATTAGAGGTTAGAGAGGTGTGACAAATTTTTAAAGGTCTCAGGACATAAGTTTCTGAATGTCAAAAAACAGCTCTGGATAGCTGGGCATGGTGGTGCACGCCTGTAATTCCAGTGGCTTGGGAGGCTGAAGCAGGAGAATTATAAGTTCAAAGCCAACCTCAGCAAAAGCAAGGTGCTAAGCAACTCAGTGAGACCCTGTCTCTAAATAACATACAAAATAGAGCTGGAGGTGTGGCTCAGTGGCCGAGTGCCCCTGAGTTCAATCAGTAACAAAAAAAAACCAAAAAACAAAAAAACAAAAAAAAGCAATTCTGGATAATGTAACTGGCCTCTTATAAACTGAGACCAATGGCAGGTTCCACATGCATTCTATATGAGGCCCATTATTACCTAATACAGAATCTCGGGCCACTTAAGATAAAGGTTTTAGGTAGAAGAAAGTTAACACCCCAAATCCCAATCTCTGGGACCACACTACATGAATGTCGTGATGAGCCTCTGTCTGCAGTGAGCTAATCTCAATAGCGGAGAAAATATGAGCAAAGGAGCTGGCTTCAGAACAAAGGCCCCTTGTGTATGTACACTTCAAAACCATATCTGGAAATTTAACCAATAAAGATGAAGTCTGCTTTAATTACCTTTAAATTTGAATAAATGAACTACACATCCTTACTTTTGTTTTCTTTCTCCTAAGCATTTACAATATTCTCCCATTTCATAAAACTTTTAGTTCAATTGAATATTATAAAAAATTCACTTGGATATTTTATTAGATTTGTTTGTATATACCAGGAGTTAAACATCAGACAGTCTATTCAATCCTAAGAATCTCTTGTTGCAAGATAGTTTGTTTCATACACAATTGGAATCTAATTCAATATTAGATTCACATCTAAAGCTTTCCATCCAACTGAAAAATGGAAAAGATGGGGTTATACATTGTCAGTTTTTATTTTGGAATATCATAATAATGGTACATACCCACAGGTATTTTATACTTGGCTATACTCAAAATCCTAACTATAGTATAAGAACAATACCAACCAGAAAATCATTCATGATTCGTTATCTTTGTAGTAGAATTAGGGCTAAGATGGGATAAGCCAGGGTGAGCAATTCAGCTTGCACCAGCCTGTGAGAGCCCATCTCTTCCATGCTCTGTGTCCATAGCATCACATAGGTAGCTTGAAGTCATCCACAGCCATAACAAGTATTTTACATCTCAGGAATTGTCAAAAGCAGAGTTTTACCACCCATTCTCCTAGATCTGGCTATAAAATATGACCAGCACACCACTGGATAAACTCCATCTTGGACTACATCAAAGAGCAGAAAATGGGTAAATGAATGATGGTCAGTGGAGGAAAGATGCAAAGAAAAAGATTACTCACCATAATTAATCAACATTAAAAATCAATGCTGTGGGAGAATATCACAAAGTACTGAAATTGCAGCTCATTGAATGGTAAGAACTTCATATATTTCAAATATCAGTTGCTTAAAAATAATTTGAATGAATATTTCTATCCTGACTAAATTACACCTATTCTATTCTATAAAACCAATGACCCAATCATTATGTTTAAATAATAGGACCTTGTTACCACTGGACAACAGCTCACCCTGACCCCAGAAAGATTACGTTGGTAAAAATGAATACCTTCTTACACTGGTGACTTGGAAGCCTAGACCAATAACTAATAGAATGATAATAATCTGTCTCCAAAACAGTTGGGTGGGGGAGAAAAAGCTATCCTAGGAATTCATAGGTGAATATTTATTTGTATAAACGTGTCCACATGTAAGGATTTATATGGTGTGTACAGAGTTGAACAGTAAGATATTAGAAATGAGTCTATCAATAAAAAAGGACTTCATAAAAAAAATTAATTCATGTATAAGAAAACACTACTTTATTTTAATGTAAGGTACAACATTCCCAAATAAATGAGAGTGAAAGCTGTAAGAACAGCATGATATTTGCATAAAAGTAGTCACATACACAGAATAGAGGGCCTAGAAGTAAACACACAAATTAACAGCCAACTAATTTTCAACAAAAAGTGCTAGGAACATGTCATGGAGAGAAGATAGGTTTTTCAGTAAAAGTTGTTGGTAAAACAAGGAAATTCATATGCAGAAGAGTGAAACTAGATTCCTAACCTATCACCATTTTTTTTAAAAAAAACCAATTCCAAATGGATTAAAGACTAAATGTAAAACTTGAAACTGTGAAACTACTAGATGGAAACATGGGAAATGCTTTAGGACATCACTAATCATGAGGAAAATATATATCAAATCCACAATGTCAAATCTTCATTCTTGTATGAATGACTAATATCAAAAAGACAACATCAAGTGCTGACAAGGACATGGAGTGAATACATACTATTGGTAGGAGCAGCTGGTGAACTCAGCCATCATGGAAACAGTATGGAGGTTCCTCAGAATTTCAAAAAGAGAACTACCACATGATCCAGCCATCCCCCACTGGGATATATCTACAGGAAATGAAATCAGTGAGTCATAGAGACATCTGCACTCCCATGATTGTGCAGCACTATTCACAATAACCAAGATATGGGAACAATCTAAGTACTCATCAGCTGATGAATGAATAAAGAAAATGTGGTACATATACACAATGGAATACCACTCAGCCATAAAAAGGAGGAAACCCTGGCATTTGTGACAGCATGGATGCAACTAGAGATTATTAAATGAAGTAAGCCAGGTGCAGGAAGACAAAGACTGCATGATCTCACAAATACATGGAATCTAGAAGAGTTGATTTCACAGAAGTTGGAAATAGAATGGTGCTTCCCAGTGACTGGGGAGAGTAGAGAGGAGGGTTGGGGAAATGTTGATCAAAGCATACGAAGTCACCATTAAGACAGGAGCAAGAACTCTTGGGGTGCTCTTGTACAACACAGTAACTACACATAACAATTATGAACTGGGTATCTGCAAAAGCCAGAGGATTTTGAATTTCTATTTCCTCCAACACATAAAAATATGTTGGAGGAAATAGATATGTTTAACCTGATCTAAACATTTTACAATATACACATGAATCAAAATATTACATAATTTTACATTATGATTTTGTGTTTATGATTTTTATGTTCCAAAATAAATTTAAGTACAAAAATATACTGTTCAAAATCAATGTTGTTCTTTTTCACTCTGAAACAGGTTTACCATCTACAAATTTTCAGAATTTCTGATATTACAAAAAAGAAAAAAATTCTAAACAGGAAATTTCTTGCCATTTACATTGGCAATCTTCTGCCAAGATGATTTTCTTCTTATCTTCTCTGTGCAATAAAGTCATGGAATATCTAATTTAAGAATGCAAATATGAGGCTGGGGTTGTGGCTCAGTGGTAGAGTGCTTGTCTAGCATATGAAGGCTCTGGGTTCAATCCTCAGCACCATATAACAATAAATAAAATAAAGGCATTGTGTCCAAATAAAAAAAATTTTTTTTGAAAGAATGCAAATAAATTGGAAAAATACTCCCTACAAAAGTTGGACACCTGCCTGTTGATGTTTCGAGTTTTCCAATCAAGATGATAAATCAAAAGAGACCCTCATCATTATACAAAATACACGTATGAAGATGTGAATTTGGTGTCAACATACCTTATATATAAGCAGAAATATAAATTATGGTATAATGGTGTATTAAGAATTTTAATGCAAAAATTTTTTAAAGTGAAGAGTCTACCCTCCACTATCAGCAAAAGACAGACTGCCTGCAGACATTTCATGTCTTACTTTCATATCTCACTTTGATGTCTCATGAGGATACCTAAGCACCCACTTCACTGGTTGCCTTGTTGACATCCTATTTTGTATTTATCCCTATTTCACATGCAGAGGGGAAGCTTTAAATCAAACATACACAGAGTAATTTGAAACTTGACTTGGTTGGTATTGAGGTATCTGGAGAATCTGGGCTCTTCAACCCTCTTGTATTAGAACTGCCCAGTGGGCCTTCACTATTTTCTTTCTAGTAAAGTTTCAACCACTCTTTATTCAAAGAATATCCATACAGATATCCTAAAGCTAATATAAATGATTTAGGATTATTAATACGGCTACCATGTTGATACTATTCATAAAATACCTTATACCAAAATATGCAAAATCCATTTAATTACAATAATGCAACATAAGATGGTATTTCAGTTAATATGCTTATGTGTGACCAGCTAAAAACTTTAGGAAAAAAAAGCCAATCCCTGTAAATCAGTAAAGCTTTCTGAATAATTACTAACACAACATAGTTATTTAAAATTTATCACCCTAACATAAAAAATACGACTAATTAATGGGACCTACAGAAGGTCTCTAATCAACTATTTCTAAACCTACTACATAGCTCTCTTTTAACCTACAGAATAGGAATCAATGAAATAAAATTGATAACAACTCGTGTATATGTCATATTCTCATAATATACTCATGTATATATGTCAATTCTCAGAAAAAAATTATTAAAATTCCATGTAAAGAGACATTACACCAAATGTCTATATATTTCAGTCTTTTAATTCACTGTGGAAATTCATTTCTCAACCAAAAAAAAATCAGAGAGGTGGGCAGTACTGTAAAGACCTATAAGTTTGCAGTCCTAACAGAGGTTTCTTGAAATAACATAGTTTTCTCATTTCCATCAGTGTAAGAAACCACCAGACAAAAATATCTGTCAACTGATCAATAGATGATCAATCTTCAGGAAACAGAATCTACACCACTTGCTCTGTCAGCACAGCATCAGACATTACCCAGGTGAACTATAAAATATATTCATGGAAAACTGAGCACTTTGTTAATGCGGCTTCTTAAAGAAATAGGAAAGATGGAGATCAGTATGACATTTGAATTGGAAAACACCAGAATATAGATAGAATGGTCAATATCAATTTAAACATAATCTGCTGTGTGTGTGTGTGTGTGTGTGTGTGTGTGTGTGTCAGAGAGAGAGAGAGAGAGAGAGAGAGAGAGAGAGATTGGAGACTATACTCACAGGTCCTCTACTGCTGAGCTGCATCCCCAGTCTGTTTTATTATTATTGCTTAATTTTAATATGAGAAAGATGCTTACTATGTTGCTAAAGTTGCCTTTCAAATTGTGATCCTCCTGCCTCTGCTTGCCAAGTCATTTGGGATTACAGATATGAACCAGACCAAAATCATCTCTTAAAATTCTGTAAAGGGAGATATCAAACTCTCCCTGAAATGATTTACAAAAAAAAAAAAAAAACTTCTATGATCAAATTGCACATCCTAGTAGGAGTCTCAATGTAGCCTAAGAAGCAAAGAGGTAACCGAGAAAGGAAAGAGAAAAGTCAGAGAAAGATCAAGAGGAGAGAGCAAAGGGCAAGACTAGAATCACAATGTTCAAATCACCTTTGAATGTGAAAAAGTAGATTAGTCTGTGAAATGCAGTTATTGCTTGCAGAGAGACAGGGTGAAATCAAAAGTGTGTAAAGCTGTTTCCAACATCTCATTGGTTTTAGGAAGCAAATATAGCCAGTCATCTCAAGGAGCAATGGAGACAACTAGTAAGGTTTAATTTTCTATCACTCTAAAAATGAGACCTATTCTATTCAGTGTTTGTGAAGATGAAAGATGTCACAAATGGCTTTCTAGACCACTCTGGATAAACTCCTGTCAGTTGGAGATATGCACTGCCCATACCATCGCCTCTTGACTATACTTGTGTCCAACAGGCAGGAAGAGGCAAGAAGGCCCTGGAGGGAACAGGCATCTTGGAAAAGTGGAAAAGCTGGTGTAGGTTGTAAGGATGGAACCCATGGTTTGTCCTCTACTCAACAGAAAGTCCTCAGCACGAAGGAACTCGACATCAACATATATAAATATTTGAGTAAATGAAACAGCCCTTTCCTCCTACCTAGAGCAGGAGTTACACTGACCCCAGAGGAAAGGCCAACATCTGTTTCTAGGAGCCGCAGGGAGAACACCTGCCTGACAAGTGCCAGCCTGGCCCAGGGGCAGGCCTCGAGGCAAATGCCAGCCCAGGACACCCTGTCCTTCTGCTCCTGAGAACAACCACACAAAATGCAAAAACGTGTTCCTCCTCTACACTGCCTCCCTCCCGTCCTCTAGGATCCCACACCTCTGTGACTGTCCCAGTGTGGGCCTGCAGTTGTCACCTGGGCCTGGGCTTCCTCCCCAGGACACTCCTCCATGATCCTCAGTAGGCCTCTCCTGCTTCCCAGAACCTCCTGCACTTTGTGACCTTTCAGGCAGCTCTTAGGCAATCCCTTCCATAGGCCAAGGTTGGGTCAGAAAATGGCCATTTCCTGGCTACACACCTGTGCCCCTGCCTCAAGCCTTAGAGGGATTCACCACCATAGGGATTTTTTTCCATATAAAACATGCAAAGTGTTTCCCTTAAAAAAAAAAATCCCAATTTCACAAATGGGGCCTAATTTCAGAAAATGGAAAAAACTACTAAAATGACACATGTGACCTACATTTTTTTAAGGTATCCACACCCAATCATTGAGGGAATAGCAGAAGCTGCAAGAGAACCCCAAAGCAAAGAGCAATTCCACATGAGTACATTTTGCTTTTAAGCAAATATCCATAGATGGTTTGTCATCTCCACTCCCCAAACCCCATGTGCTCCCTTCCCTACTACCTTTAGCAAGGGCCACGAGGAATGGTGAGGCAGCATGGCAGGTGGTGAGGCACACAGTCAGGGCCATAGGCAGGCCCATCCCAACCCCTGGCCCTCCTCGGCCTTACTTGCAAACAGTAGGAAGGAGATGATGCCATAGAACTCTGTGGGGTTTCCAATGTCTTCTCAGATGTGATTTCTCCACAATTGCCATCCATCCCCTCCACACACCTCAGGAAGGGATTCCTTCTGTCAAAGGCTGCCAGCTCAAAGTCAGTTATGTCCCATCCAACTGGGTTAAAGGGAGCAAATCTCCAATGGCAATAGGTCAAAGCATGTGAGATTAATTTACACTGGTGAGAGGCAAGAGACCCTCCACACTAAGGAAACAGTCCACATCCACATTGGCTAAAGGTGAGCATGTTACCTTATACACAGGCTAAAGTGAGTGAGTCCTCATCTGCACTGGTTCAAGGTGAACAAGTCTATGTACATTAAACAGGAGAGGGAAGCAGTTAGGTCTAGGAGAGGATGCCTGGTGGGCTCTGACACAGACACTTCCCCCCTTTTATAGATCAGCCTCTTTTTAAAAATTTTTTAGAATATCAGGTAGATTATGCAATTTCAGAGAAACCAATTTATTGAGAAATATCACTGCATACAAAAGCATGCGAAAAGGCAGGAGGGAAGGGTCTCAGGGAAAACAGTCTCATCTGATGTCCCCGGCAGGTGGAGGCATGGGAGATGCCTGATGTTCAGATAGATCCAGATGTGCTCCTGGCTGGACCCCCCATGTGGAGAAGCCCAGCCAGTAGGCACTCAGTCCTGCAGCTGTGGGAGTCCATGTGACAAATGCCAACATAGTGACAGCATCCATGGAGTAGAGAGTCCTCTGGCTGGTGTTTCTTCCTTTGGTCCATCTGAACTGTCCATTTATGTAGGAACCACCCGATTTGTGAACCTAGGAGGTTTCTGCTCTCCTGGTGTAGGAGCCTCGTTTTCGCCATCACATGAGGGTGTGCAACAGCACAGTCTGCGCAAGCAGGCAGCCATCCTCTGCCTCACCCGCTTCCAAACCTTCCTGTGGCCCTGGGGACGCCCTGTGGTGGCATCTTGGGAGACATGGCTGTCTGTTGTTGATGGGCAGGGTTGGGGTATGTCAGAGTGATGCTGAGAGGCTAGCCTGGGAGTGGGGGGCTTCTCATATAGCAAGGCGAATCTAATGGCAGGCCAGCTGCCCCTTCTGAAGCTCTTCTGCCCTGACGCCTTGGCCTCCCGAGGCTGATGATGCTCACAGGGCAAGGGGAAGGTGTGAAGGGCAGGCTCACTCGCCCTCCTCTGGGGGAGGGCAGGGGAAATGGAAGGATCCCTGGGGCATGGGCGAGGCGCAACCCTCCTTCCCAGGGGCTTCATGCAGCCTGCCCCCTGGCTTATCTGCCGCTGGATTATGAGATAGGAAGCCATCACCCCATCAAACTTTCTCTGGGACAGCGACACCCAAGTACTGTAAGGGTCGTACCCCATGTCGAACAGCATTGTCAGTACTGTGGGGTCTGAGAGGTTGGGGAGGGGCACATCATGGGAAGGTAACTTCTCCTCACCCTGATTCAGCCACGGGTCCGCCAAGATCTCCTCTGCCGAGGGCCTTGCTCTGGGGTCCACTGTCAAGATTTTCTTGATGAGTCTTTTGGCTTTGGCTGAGACGCGCCAGGGAAATTTCAACTTGGGGTGTAAGATCTTCCTCATCAGCCCCTTCATGCTGGCTGCCATAAATGGGCGGTGTCCAATCAACATATAATATAAAATCACACCCAGGCTCCAGCTGTCCACTGGGGGACCCTCGTGTACTTCCTCGCGCACACATTCCGGGGCGAGGTAGTCCAGAGTGCCCCAAAACTCGGTCAGCTTCTGCCCAGGCTTGAACATGGTGCTTAAGCCAAAGTCGACGATTCGGATGTTGCCTCTGGCATCCAGCACAATGTTCTTGGGCTTCAGGTCTCTGTGCAAGATGTGCATCTTGTGGCAGTAGCACACTGCACTCGCGATCTGCCTGAAGAGTCGCCTGGCCTCCTCCTCCTGCATGCCCCTAGGCGGGATGAGGTCAAATAAAGATCCCCCAACCCCGTACTCCATCACTATGTAGATCTGTTTGTGGGTTTCAATCACCTCAAAGAGCTGGATCACGTTCGGGTGGTTCAGGGTCTTCATCGCCAGTATTTCAGAGTGGACCAAATTCTCCCACGTGCTCCTTGGCAGGACTTTCACCGCCACCTCGGCCCCAGTGTGCAGATGGCGGGCTAGGATCACCTGACCATTTGCCCCATGATCAATGTCCTTCACGACCTGGTAATGGTCTGTGAAGGCCTTCTCCTGGCAGGAGCCAGGCCCCTGAGGCACTACACTAAACTCACTACTCTTACTATGCATCCTAAGCAGGAACACCAACTAAGGATGCTAGCTAAAAACAAAATAAGAAACTAAAACAACAAACCAAAATCAAAAAACAAAACAAGATAACACAAAAAACCCAAATCAAAGAAACAATCGCCAAAGACCACAAATCACCAACCGCCAACCACCAAACGCACTAACTAGCTGGGAGTCCGACAGGTCACCACCAAGAGCTTCCTGTACTTATGGACAAAATCCCAGCCTCAGTCACTCTGTTATATACCCTGGGATTCAGACTCCCTCACAATGGCTCCTTGTGAGGTCACAGCAAGAAATGGCCCAATCATGCCTGGGCATCACCCCCACTGGCCATCACCCTTTGAGCCTACAGGACCTTTTCTACTTTCACAGTAAGAATAAGAATGGAATCCAAGAAGGATTTCATTCAATGGGTTATGGAAACTGGCATGTATTTTTTTTAAATTAAAATGTGAACATTGCGCTTGTAGGGGACAGATGATGCAGGGAACCTAAGACAGCAGGTTCAGAGGGTACAGTTGGCTGCCTTGGCTGCAGCCAGGTTCAGAGGGTACAGTTTTCACTGTAATCAAGTAATGCCCTGACTTCCAAGTTCAAGTAGTTTCAGAACTTTATACCCAGTTTGTTAGGGGAGGGGCTCAGAAGTTCACAGTCTGCAGAAGTTCACACAAAAGCACATCTTTCTTTTACTCTTTTGGGAAAATTAACCCTTCAAAGACAGTGCCTGAGAAGGGAGAGCTTCTTCTCCCCTTTCTTTCCTCCTCCTGCCAGCTGTGACTATGGAGCCCAATTGGTAGCCTGTACTGTCTTAGAAGTATAGACATCTCTGTGAAGTTCCAGCTCAAGGCCAGATGCCTGGTTAAAGGATTTGTCTTTTTTTTCAAATCACATTTTGCAGCTATAAAGTACTATATTGGATCTATGTTTGTGAAAAACTAGTAAAAGGGCATACAGCACCAGAGTGCTGATTTCTTTCCAGGGCACTGGCCAAGGAAAATACAGAAACAGGATAATAGGAAGTTTACCTACACAGAACTCTTCTGTAGAGACTCTTCTGCTGAGAGTCCTAAAATAAATTACGGTGAAAATTTCTGGAGAAGCTTAGTTAAGATTTTCTGTGGAGGAAGGAATGCCACAACAGGATCTCAATGGACTTTTCATTTCAAGTCTAGAAGTCTGTAATAACTTAGCCTTTGAATGACCTCATTTTTATATCTACACTGAAGATATTCAACTTCTTTATTTCCAACACTGAATCGTGGGTGTCAAAAGGATCGTAGCCCCTCACATCATGATACTATATGATGCTCTCTTCCCTAAGATACTCTCAAGCATGGTAGGCACAGCTATGGGGTCTAGAGAGAGGAAGCACTAAGGAACAAAACACAGTGGGTTCAAACATTCAAAGTGATAAAGAACAATCCCTGATTGCCAAGAATCCTAGAATCAGTACTAGTGTCCTTCCCAGACGGGGAAGACATGGAGGCATTCTCAGGGACCCTTCATGCTGCTGAAAGCAAATGCCGTGGACTGGGTGATTTATTAACAAATTATCTAGTCCCACATGTGTAGACTGGCAACTTCTAGGTCAATGCAATTTGGTGCTGTGTCCTCATACGATGGAAAGGCAGAAAACGGAACTCATTTCCTCAGAACCCCTCGCCCTACATCTTTTCTATTTTGTTCTTTTTGTATATACTGGAACTCAACCCAACACCCAGGAGCCTCTCACACTTTCAGCAAGTGCTGTACCACTGAGTTAGATCTGTCTCCTTTTCATGGTGAGACGAGTGCTTGCTGAGTTGTTTAAGCTGGGCTTGAATATGTGATTCCCCCTGCCTCGGTGTCCCGAGCAGATAGGCTTAAGGCACTTGTGGTTTAAAAATGAGGTGTTCCCCAAAAGCTGCTGTGTTGAGGCAGGAATATTCAAAGGCAAAATGAGCGGATTGTGAGAGCTGTACCTAATCTGACCCTACTCGTTTCAATGGATATATTGGGTGTTAACTGTAGGTAGGTGGAAAGTGACTGGAGTAAAGCCCTGAGAGGGTACTTCTTTCCTGTGTCTCCTTTCCTTGTTTGTCCCTTGTTGCTAGGAAAGGAGAAGCTTGGCCCTTGCCCCGGCTTGTCCTATTCCCTTAGGAGCCAATCTTGTGGTAATTACATCATCATAATGCCATTTCCTTCAGTCTTGTTAGAACCTAAGAAAGCTTTCAAGGGATATATTTCAAGCTATATCATTATATTCTTAGTTTTCTAACAGTTTTTATCCATAGATGTTGAATTTGCCCTGTTATTCTATTCTTATCAATGAAATGTACTATGATATAGGGATTTTCATGTTTACTTTAGGATGGAATTTGAACACTCAATTTTGGGTTTCTTCCATTGTTTATTTTGACACTATAATTTCTAGTTAATGATATAGTAATGCTAGCCTCATAAAATAACTTGTGAATTGCTCCTTGGTCATCTGCTTCCCGGAAATGATTGCATAGAATTGTACTGATTCTTCTTTAATTGTGAGGTAGAATTCTCCACCTATACCCAAGATCCCTTTGGAGATTCTCAAATTAGCAACTTAACTTCCTAATGATCATTGGACCCTGAAAGGTTCATATTGTTGGGTAGTTCATGCTTTTCAAAAATTGGTTTATTTCAGTCCATTGTAGCTTATGTTTTCTGTTGTTCAGTTCACATTTTCTGATACTCACATGAAAATAACAAGATTTTGCTCTGTTGCTAAGCCTGGGCTTGAACATATGATCCCCCTGCCTCAGAGTTCTAAGCAGATAGGCTTTTAAACCTTTTGTGGTTTCAAAATTAGGTGTTCCCCAAAAAGCTGCTGTGTGAAGGCAGGAATATTCAAAGGCAAAATGACTGAATAGTAGTGCTGTACCAGGGCTGTACCTAATCAGACCCTACTCATTTCAATGGACTAAATGGGTGTTAACTGTAGGCAGGTGGAAAGTGACTGGAGGAGATGGGTCACTGGAGTCATGCCCTGAATGGGTGCTTCTTCCCTGTGTCTCCTTCCCCTCCCTCTGCTCTGATATTGCCATGAAGGGAGCAGCTCTCCTCTGTTTGGCCCTTCCCCCATGAGGTGCTGCCTCACTGAGCTCACACTGGTGCTCAAGAACCTTGCTCTTCTACATCTCCAAGTGCCATTTGTCTCTTTCCAATGCCACAATTTTCCATATTTCTCTATCCCACCCATGGCCCATGCAGGTGGTGGAATTGAAGACTCCTCTTCAGTGGAATAGGCAGGCTGTGAAATAAAGCTAAGAAAGAGAAAACAGCAGAGAAACTAAAGGACATCGGAAGTATTTTTAAAAAGCGGGGTGTGGGGGGAGGCCGTGGAGGAGGGTTGGAAGGCTCTTATAGCTTAGGGACAGAGCTTTCACACTGGAAAGAGGATAAGAGCTTGCATTTGCTTTATTTGTATGGCAGAAATATCAAATGTCTTCCCTAGAATGTTCTTCACCAATTAAGATAGGAGATGGGCTGTTCAGTTTCCAACAGGTTACACCCAACTTCACAGCTAGCAGTGCAGTCTCCCTAGCATTGCACAATCCATTGAGTGAAAGGAGCCACAAATAGTTTGCAATGCCAAACCTAAATCTCAAGGCCAAGTGAAGATGTTCAAATAAGCTCAAATAATTCACAAATGGCATCCCATATTTCCTTATGTTCCATAACACTGGTTCAGGTACATGAGTACTTGATGCTCTGCAAGACCATTTTTTAACCCTGCAATCCACACAGTGCTGATAAAACCAGCTCTCAAACTATGCTCACCATTATGTCAGCTCTGCTCCACATACTTTACATTTACAACTCATTTAATTTTTGCAATTACCTCTCATGGCAGGGACTATTATTCTCCCTTTTCTTACATGAGAAACTGAGACCCAAATGGTTGAATAGTGTGCACATACACATACAAATGGTGAATAAATAACCAGGATTTAAATATGTGTGTCCTAGATGCTGATGCACTTCCCCACCCTGATCCCCAGCTCTTCTGTGTCTAAACACACAGTCATAATAGCATTATGACAATAAGGCCAACTGGGCTTATCAGGAAACCACTCAGATGGTACAGTATGGTGCTTTGAAATGATAAAAAAAAACAGTAAAAAAAATCAACTATTCCTTTTTAAAGAGTGACTTCTTATCCTTATTTAATAAAAAAAAAATCAGGTCAATTTGTGTAGTAAAATATTACTCAGTTTAGCCCAGTTTTTTAACTAGATTCTCTGTGGTTCCAAAGAAAAATTCATTGAATGTTGAATTATGGAAATGCTTTCAGGCTTCACTGGAGTATTCATGTGACTGTATTCATCTGCCAAACTTCATTAAACAATGCAAGTAAATGTTATTTTATGGTATATAAGTTTCAGTTCAATATTATGGCATTCTTTTTAAAGAATGTGGGCCCTGAAAAAAAGATCACACCATCATCAAAACCAACTTTTTAGAGTCCCAAATAGCAGTTCCCTGTTAGAAGTGCTCCTGAGACAGTGAGACATAGAGGTATTGAGAAGAGTTAAGAAGGTAGCTGAACTGCACACACATAGAAACTAAAAGCTTGATCTTTCTTCCAAGATGGCACCCTGAACATTACTTTTCTTTAGTATGTCCCTCTATAACAAGAGCAAAAAGTGCTGAAAAACAACAATTAAGGATTTAAAGACATGAACCCTAAAGGACAGAAAGGATGGTGTATTTTTCAGGATTCTGTAGAGAAATAGAATCAATAGGAAGTTTTTAACAGAACTTGGCTTCTCCTTTGATTGTCCTTTCCCTTAGTGTAGTTCCTACCTTTGCTGATTTTTACTGTTCATTTCATTTCCTTCTCATGGAATATTTTGCCAAGACTGTTCTGTAGTGCAGGCTTTCTTGCCATAAATTCTTTTAATTTTCTTTTATCATGAAAGGTTTTTAATTCATCATCAAATCTGAAGGTTAATTTTGCTAGGTATAAGAATCTTAATTTGCATCCATTTTGTTTCAGAGCTTGGTATATGTTGTTCCAGGATCTCTTGGCTTTGAGGGTCTGGGTTGAGAAATCTCCTGAGATCTGAATTGGGGTCCCTCTATGTGTGATCTGATTCCTCTCTCTTCCTGACTTTAAAATTCTATCCTTATTCTGCATGATAGGCATTTTCATTATAATGTGTAAATTATAATTATTATATATTATACAATATATATTATATATATATAAAATTACATGTAAATCTGTTGTAATTTTGTACATTTGGTATCCTGTAAGCCTCTTGTATTGGATTTTCCAATTCATTCTTTCTGTTTGGAAAATTTTCAGATATTTTATTGAAGAGACTGTGCATTCCTTTGGTTTGAATCTCCATGCCTTCCTTTATTCCAATGACTCTTAGATTTGGTCTTTTGATGCTATCCCATAATTCTTGGATATTCTGTTCATGGTTTCTTACCATATTCACTATGTGGTCAACTTTATTTTCAGGATAGTATATTTTGTCTTCATTGTCTGAGGTTCTGTCTTCCAAGATCTAGTCTGTTAGTGATGCTTTCTATTTAGTTTTTTTTTAATTTTATTTATTTTTTCTTTAATTTCAAGGATTTCTGTTTGGCTTTTTTTCAGAATCTCTTTCTTTAAGAAATCTTTTGCTACTTGTATTTGCTCTCTTGTCTTTTTGTTGCAGATCAATTGTTGCCTTTATTTGCTCTCTTATGTTATTCTTTGATGCTCAGATCATTTTAATTATGTACATTCTGAACTCCTTCTCTGACATTTCATCGACTGCAGTGTCAGTGGATTCTATTATTGTATCACCTTGGTTTGTTTGGGGCACTTTCTTCCCTTGTTTTTTCATGTGTTGGTGAGTCTTCCTCTCTTGCAGTTCAGAGGTGAGATATTGCAGTTTCTACCCTATAATCTTGTTGTGTTCCTACAGGTTACTAATACCTTAAAAAAACCAAAAATAAACCAAAATGCCTGGGAATACAAATGAAAATGAAATACATATTTCAATAATAACCCTGAATGTAAATGGCCTAAACTCATCAATTAAAAGACATAGTCTAACATATTGGATTTTTTTAAAAAGACCCAACAATATGTGGCCTTCAAGAGACTCATCTCACAGGAAAAGATAGCCACAGACTAAAGGTAAAACAATGGGAAAAAACATTCACTCACATGGGCCACATCAACAAGCAGGGGCTTCCATCCTCATATAAGATAAAGTAGACTTCAAACCAAAGTTAGTGAAATGCAATAAAGAAGGATATTTCATAATACTCAAGGGAGTCATACATCAACAAGACAAAACAATCATAAATATCTATGTATATCAAAAAAACCCTTCTCAATTTCAAGAAGCAAACAGACCACAACACAATTAATACTGAGTGTCATCAACACACCTCCCTCGCCACTGGATAGATCTTTCAAACAAAAACTAAACAAAGAAACTCCAGAACTCAATAATACAATCAATAACTTAGATTAACAGACATATATAGAATATTCCATCCAACATCGAGTGAACAAATTTTCTTCTCAGCAGCACATGGATCCTTCTCCAAAATAGATCATATGTTATGCCACAAAGCAAGTCTTAGCAAATACAAAAAAAAAAAAAAAATAGAGATACTGCCCTGCATTCTGTCTGACCATAATGAAATGAAATTAGAAGTCAATGATAAAATTAAAAAGAAAAGCTACTCCAACACCTGGAGACTAAACAATATGCTATTGAATAATGCATGGATAACAGCAGACATCAGGAAGGAGATTAAAAACAAATCTTAGAGATAAATGAGAACTCCAAGACAACTTATCCAAATCTCTGGGACACTGCCAAGGCAGTACTAAGAGGAAAGTTCATTGCATGGAGTTCTTTCATTAAAAGAAGAAAAAGTCAACAAATAAATGACCGGACATTATAGGTAAAAGCCCAAGAAAAGGAAGAACAAACCAACATCAACATAGTAGAAGACAGAAAATAATTAAAATCAGGGTGGAAAGCAATGAAATTGAAACAAAAGAAACAAGTTCAGAAAATTGACAAAACAAATAGCTGGTTCTTTGAAAAAATATAAAATTGACAAACCCTAGACACTCTAATGAAAAGAAGGAGGGAGAAAACTCAAATTACTAAAATTTGTGATGAAAAAGGAAATATCACGACAGACACAATTGAAACATAGAAGATAGAAACTATTTTGAAAAATTATAATTCATTAAAATAGGAAACCTCGAAGACACTAAAAAATTTCGAGAGGCATATGATCAACTCAAACTGAGGCAAGAGGACATGCACAATTTGAACAGATCAATTTCAAGCAAAGAAATAGAAGATGCCATCAAAAGCCTACCAATCAAGAAAAGCCTAGGACCAGACAGATTCACAGCTGAGTTCTACAAGACCTACAAAAAAGAATTAATCTCAGTACTCCTCAAATTATTCCATGAAATAGAAGGGAAGAAACCCTCCCAAACTCATTCCACAAAGCTAGTATCATCCTGATACCAAAACCAGACAGACACATATCAAGGAAAGAAAATTTCTGACTAATATCCCTGATGAACATTGATGCAAAAATTATCAATAAAATTCCGGCAAATCTCATACAAAAACATACTTATAAAATAGTGCACCATGATCAAATGGAGTTCATTCCAGGAATGCAAGATTGGTTCAACACACAGAAATCATTAAATATAATTAATCACATCAATAGACTTAAAGATAAGAATCATGATTATAGAAATTGATGCAGAAAATGTATTTGACAAAACACAGTACCCTTTCATGTTCCAAACATTAGAAAAACCAGAATGACAGCTATTAAAACAACAGTAAGAACATGACCTCAACATTGTAAAAGCTATCTATGCTAAAACCAAGGCCAACATCATTCTAAATGGAGAAAAATTGGAAGTACTTCCTCTAAAACAGGAATAACACAGGGATGCCCACTTTCACCACTTCTATTTAACATAGTCCTTGAAACTCTAGCCAGAGCAATGAGACAGAAGAAACTGCAGAACACTAAAGAAACACACTGAAAAAGACCTTAGAAGATGGAAAGATCTCTCATGCTCTTGGAGAGGCAAAATTAATATTATCAAAATGGCCATACTTCCCAAAGCGTTATACAGATTCAAAGTGATACAAATTAAAATTCCAACATCATTCCTTATAGAAATAGAAAATGCAACCATGAAATTTATTTGTAAAAATAAGAGAGGGGCTGAGCTGGGGCTCAGTGGTAGCACACTTGCCTAGCATGCGGGAGGTATTGGATTCGATTCTCAGCACCATATACAAATAAATAAAATAAAGGTCCATCAACAACTAAAAAATATTTTAAAAAAAGAGACCCAGAATAACCAAAGCAATCCTTAGCAAGAAGAATGAAGCAGGCATCACAATACCAGATCTTTTATACTATAAAGCTATAGTAACAAAAAATGATATGGTATTGGCACAAAAATAGACATGTAGACCAATGGTATAGAACACAAGACACAGAGACAAACCCACATAAATACAGTTATCTCATACTAGACATACATTGGAGAAGGTGCCAAAAACATACACTGGAGACAATATAGCCTATTCAACAAATGGTGCTGGGAAAACTGTAAATCCATATGCATCAAAATGAAACTAAACCCTCTCTCTCACCATGCACAAAATTCAACTCAAAGTGGATCAAGGACCTAGGAATTAGACCAGAGACCCTGAGCCTAATAGAGGAAAATGCAGGCCCAAATCTTCATCATGTCAGATTAGGCCCAACTTCCTTAACAAGACTCCTAAAGTACAAGAAGTAAAGAAAAGAATTAATAAATTGGATGCAATCAAACTAAAAAGCTCCTTCTCAGCAAAAGAAACAATGAGGTGAAGAGAGCCTACAGAATGGGAGCAAATTTTTGCCACATGCATGTCAGATAGAGCACTAATCTCCAGAATATATAAAGAACTCAAAAACTTAACACCAAAAAAAAATAAAACTCAATAATTGAGCTAAAAAGCATAAAATTGATCAACAAATGTATGAAAAAATGTTCAACATCTCTAGTAATTAAAGAAATGCAAATTCCTGTCTGTACACCTTGTGCCTATTCTAAGAGTTCATCTCATGCTAGTAAGAATGGCAGCTATTAAGACTAACAACAGTAACGGTTGGCGAGGATGTAGGGGGAAAAGGCACACTCATACATTGCTGGTGGGACTGCATTTTGGTGCAACCAATCTGGAAAGCAGTACGGAGATTCCTTAGAAAACTTGGAATGGAACCACCATTTCACCTAGCTATCCCACTCCTCGGTCTATACCCATATTAATATAGTATGTCTCAGCATACTATACTAATATAGCCACATCAATGATGATACAATTCAATTCACAATAGCTAAACTATGAAAATAGTATGAAGGCTCCTCAAAATTTCAAAAACATAACTACCACATGATCCAACTATCCCTCTAATGGGATATATTCACAGGAAATAAAATCAGGGTGTCATAGAGACATTGGCAGGTCCCATGATTGTGTAGCACTATTCACAATAACCAAGATATGAAAACAATTTAAGTACCCATTAGCTGCTGAACCAATAAAGAAAATGTGGTACATATACACAATGAAATCCCACTCAGCCATAAAAAGGAAGAAACCCTGGCATTTGTGACAGTATGGATGGAACTAGAGATTATTAAGTGAAGTAAGCCAGGTGCATGAAACAAAGGCTGCATGATCTCACAAATGCATGGAATCTAGAAGAGTTGATTTATAGAAGATGTAAATAGAATGGTGCTTACCAGTGATTGGGGAGAGTAGGGGGGAGGAGGAATGGGGAAATGTTGATCAAAGGGTACTAAGTCACCATTAAGATAGGAGCAAGAACTCCTGGAGTGCTCTTGTACAACATGGCACCTACATATAGCAGTTATGAATTGGGTATCTGCAAAAGCCAGAGGATTTTGAATTTTTTACCATAAAAATGTTGTTTTAGGAAATAGATATGTTCAACCTGATCTAAACATTTCACAATGTACCCATGTATTAAAATATCACAAAACCTCATCATGTGTATACTTTTTATGTTTTGATGTATCAGATACATTCAAAAATACACTGTTTAAAATCCATTTTTCTTGGCTGGCCATGGTGGCCTACACCTGTAATCCCAGCAGCTTAGAAGGCTGAGACAGGAGGATCAGAAGTTCAAAGCCAGCCTCAGCAATGGCGAAGCAATAAGCAACTCAATGAGACCCTGTCTTTAAATGAAATACAAAATAGGGCTGAAATGTCCTTCTGCTCCTGTGAACAAGCCACACAAAATGCAAAAAGGCGTTCCTCCTCTACACTGGCCCCCTTCCGTCCTCCAGGATCCCTGCACACCCCTGTGATTGTCCCAATGTGGGCCTGGAGTTGTCACCTGAGCCTGGGCTTCCTCCCCAGGACCACCTCCATGATGGCCTCTCCTGTTTCCCAGAACCTCCTGCACATTGTGATCTTTCAGGCAGCTCTTAGGCAATCCCTTCCTCAGGCCAAGGTTAGGTCAGAAAATGGCCATTTCCTGTCTGTACACCCTGTGCCCTGACTCAAGCGGGGAAGTGGCTTTGCCTTAGGGGGATTCACCACCATTGGGATTTTTCTATAGAAAAATGTGTGCAGAGTTTCTCTTTAAAAAACTTCCATCGGATAACCTTACAACTAGAGGCCTATCACAAAATAGCAAACTACTAAAATGACACATGTGACATACTTTTTTTAAAAGGTATATCCATATCTGACCACTGAGAGAATAATAGGAAAAAACTGCCAGATAAACTCTGGGGGCGCAGTCCTATAAAGGTATCAGGGCAGAAGGACTTGGAGCCTCTCCTCCTGGCCAACACAGTATTCCCACTCTTCATTTGGGCACCCTTTAATTTACAAACTTCAGCATCAAGAGAACCCAAAACAAAGAGCAATTCCACATGGGTACACTTTGCTTTTATGTAAATAGCATCCATAAGATGGCCTGTCATCTGACTCCCCAAATCCCATGTGCTCCCTCCTCTGCTACCTCTAAGTATTGTGCCAGATTCATGGGACCCCAATAGACCTCCAGGAGCTGAATCCAATGCAATCACACAAGAGTCTTTATTGCAAGCTCGAGCCAGGACTCACAACCGTTTCCAATGCAGCGGTCCCGGGGAGTGAGTCCTGGTCCTTTGTTCAGTGAGATTTTATAGGTTTTAGGGGGATACTCTATGCATCACAACATCATACAGCAAATCATTCCACACCGTGGGGAAAATCAAACGACAGCTCTTAACATTGATTAGCACATTCACTGGCGGGAACAAGTTGGGTAGGGGTGATTGGCTAGTACAAGAGGGGGGTTCGTTTGAACTGACTGGTTTAAACCACGAGGGGTGTATGTACTAAACTACATGGTTTCCCAACATGTTATCAACCACCATAAACTACTGGGGGGGTCATCTGGCATCCCAGGTATTTTCCCTGTCTCATGCTGATTGGTGGTTACTAGGGGGTTGCTATGGGTCCTCACCTAGCCTGAGTCAGGGACACCTGGCGCTGCAGGTCTTTCATTATTTGCAGACAAGCAACTCAGCAGGGTGGGTAGGTGCCTAGGAGTGCTCTGTGGGTTTTTCCAAGGACAAGGGTCATGCTCCCTTCCTGGACAGGCTTTGCTCTGAGGTAGAGGCTGGTTTCTCAAAAATGGAGTCACATTAGTTTCTCACAAGCAGGAGCCAAGAGGAAGATTTGGGTGACGAGGCAGCATGGCAGGTGGTGAGGCACACAGTCACTGCTGCAGGAAGCCCACCCCTAACCCCTGGCCCCCTCCGACTTCCTAGCAAACAGTATGAAGGAGATGATGTCATAGAACTCTCCGGGGTCTTCTCGGATATGATTTCTCCAACAGTTGCCACCCACCTTCTTCTCCACATACCTCAGAGAGGGATTCCTTCTGCCAAAAGCTACCAGATCAAAGTCACTCATATCTACACTGGCTCTAAGTCAAAACATTCATCCATTAGTTTAATGGGAGCAAGTCTCCACTGGCACTAGATCAAAGCAAGTGAGTCTCCATCTACATTGGCTAAAGGTGAGTGTGTTCCCTTGTACACAAGCTAAAGCAAGTGAGTCCTCATCTGCACTGGTTCAAGGCGAGTAAGTCTCTGTACATTGAACAGGAGAGGGAGGCACAGTGGTGCAGGCCTTAGAGAGGATGCCTGGTGGGCTCCAGCCCTCACTCACAGACACCCCCCACCCTGTTTGTTTGATTAGTTTTTTTTAATCTTTAGAATATCAATTTGACTATGCAATTTGAGAGAAACAAATTTATTAAGAAATATCTCTGCCATCCCAGGAGCATGGGAGAAAGGACAGAGAAGAGCAGGGCAGGGGAAGGGTCCCCGGGTAAACAGTCTCATCTGATGTTCCCGGCAGGTGAAGGCAAGGGAGGCGCCTGATGTCCAGGTAGATCCAGGTGTGCTCCTGGCTGGACCCCATGTGGAGAAGCCCAACCAGTATGCCCTCTCAGTCCTGCAGCTGTTGGGGTCCACATGACCAATGCCCACATAGTGATGACAGCATCCACAGAGCAAAAGGTCCTCTGGCTGGCTGTTTCTTCGTTTGGTCCATCTGAACTGTAGTAACATAGGATTCTAATCTCCTTGTAGGAGCCTTGTTTTCGCCATCACATGAGGATGTGCTACAGCACAGTATGCGAAAGGAGGCAGCGATCCTCTGCCTTACTTGCTTCCAGCCCTTCCTGTGACCCCAGGGACTCCCTGTGGTGGCATCTTGGGAGACATGGCTGTCTGTTGTTGATGGGCAGGGTTGGGGTGAGTCGAACATAGAGTAATGCTGGGAGGCTAGCCTGGGAGTGGGGGGCTTCTCATGCAGGAAGCAGAGACTAATGGCAGGCCAGCTGGCCCTTCTGAAGCCCTTCTGCCCTGACTCCTTGGCCTCCTGAGGCTGATGATGCTCACAGGGCAAGGGGAAGGTGTGAAGGGCAGGCTCACTCGCCCTCCTCTGCAGGAGGGCAGGGGAAATGGAAGGATCCCTTCTCACAGGCTTCATGCAGCCTGCCTCCTGGCTTATCTGCCGCTGGATTATGAGATAGGAAGCCATCACCTCATCAAACTTTCTCTGGGACAGCGACACCCAGGTACTGTAAGGGTCGTACCCCATGTCGAACAGCATTGTCAGTACTGTGGGGTCTGAGAGGTTGGGGAGGGGAACATCATGGTAAGATAAATTCTCCTCATCCTGATTCAGCCATGGGTCCTCCAAGATTTCCTCTACGGAGAGCCTTGCTCTAGGGTCCACTATCAAGATTTTCTTTAAGAGTCTTTGTGCTTCGGCCGAGACATGCTGGGGAAATTTCACCTTCGGGTGTAAGATCTTCTTCCTTAGCTTCTTCTTGCTGGATGCCCTAAATGGGCGGTGACCAGTCAACATAAAATACAAAATGACACCCAGGCTCCAGCTGTCCACTGGGGGACCCTCGTGTATTTCCTTGCGCACAATTTCGGGGGCATGGTACTCCAGGGTGCCCCAAAAGTGGGTCAGCTTCCGCCCAGGCTTGAACATGGTGCTTAAGCCAAAGTCGATGATTCGGATGTTGCCTTTGGCATCCAGCACAATGTTCTCGGGCTTCAGGTCTCCATGCAAGATGTGCATCTTGTGGCAGTAGCACACCGCACACGTGATCTGCCTGAAGAGTCTCCTGGCCTCCTCCTCCTGCATGCCCCCAGGCGGGATGAGGTCAAATAAAGTTCCCCCAATCCCGTACTCCATCACGATGTAGATCTGTTTGCAGGTTTCAATCACCTCAAAGAGCTGGATCACGTTCGGGTGGTTCAGGGTCTTCATCGCCTGCATTTCAGGGAGGACCAAAGTCTTCCACATGCTCCTTGGAATGACTTTCACTGCCACCTCAGCTCCAGTGCGCAGATGGCGAGCTAGTTTGACTTGACAAAACAATCCATACCCAATGTCCTTCAAGACCTGGTAATGGTCTGTGAAGGCCTTCTCCTGGCAGGAATAAGTCCTCTGCGGCATTACACTAGTCTCACTACTATGCATCCTAAGCAGGAACACCAAATAAGGATGCCACCTAAAAAATAAATAAATAAATAAATAAAACAAAACAAACAAACAAAACAAAACAAAACAAAGACAAAACAAGAAACCCAAATCAAAGAACCAATCTCTAAAGACCATAACCACCAACTGCCAACCACCAAACAAATGTGCTAACTAGCTGGGAGTCTGACAGGTCACCACCAAGAGCTTCCTGTACTTATGGACAAATACCCAGCTGCAGCCACCCTCTTATATATATATCCAGTGTTTGAAATTCGCTCACATTGGTGAGAAATGTCCCGGTCACGCCTGGACATCACCCACACTGGCCATCTCCCTTTAGGCCACTTTCATAGTAAGAATTAGAAAGGAATCCAGAAGTTTTTCAATTCAATGGGTTATAGAAACTGACATGTATTTTTTTTAATTAAAATTTGTACAGTAGTCAATGGACTTTTCATTTCAAGTCTAGAAGTCTGTAATCACTTTGGAATTGAAAGACCTCATCAGATCTACACTCAAGGTATCCCACTTCTTTTTCTTCTATCCAACACTGAATAATGGGTGTCAAAAGGATGGTTGCACCTCACACACATCATTATAATATAACAATGCTCGGTTCCCTAAGACCCTCTAGAGCATGGTAGGCACACCTACAAGGTTGACAGGGAGAAAGGGCTCATCATAATTTCCCCATAAGGTCTTCATCAGATCTCTGCTTAGAAACACTAGAGCACAAAACACAGTGTGTTGAAACATTCAAAGTGATAAAAGATATACTCTGGAAGCCAAGAATCCTAGAACCAGTACAAGTGTCCATCCCAAAGCAGGAAGAAATGGAGGCATTCTCAGATGACTGGGTACCTTCCTGCTGTGGTAACCAAATACATTAGACTGGGCAATTTATTAACAAATTCATCTGTCCAAGTTTTGTAGACTGGCAAGTTCAAGGTCAAAGCACTACTTTGGTTCTGTGTCCTCACATAATAGAAGGGCAGAGGATGGAACTCATTCCCTCAAAAACCCCTCACCCTTTTTCTTTCTTTCTCCCCCCCCCACAACATACTGGCAACTCAACGCATCAACCCAGAGTATCACATGCTTTAAGCAAGTACTCTGACACTGAGTTAGATCCATATCCTTTTAATTGTGAGAAAAGGTCTTTCTAAGTTGTTCAAGCTGGGCTTGAACATGTCATTTCCCCAGTTTCACTATCCTGAGCAGATAGGCTTACGACTTCTTGTGGTTTAAAAATGAGGTGTTCCCCAAAAGCTGTTGTGTCAATGCAGGAATATTCAAAGACAAAACGACTGGATTGTGAGAGCTGTACCTAATCAGACCCTACTAGTTCCAATGGACTAACTGGGTGGTTAGTTAACTATAGGCAGGTGGAAGCTGAAAGGGTGCTTCTTCCCTGGGTCTACTTCATTTTTGCCATGAAGAGAGCAGCTTTCCTTTGCTTAGTCCTTGCCCATGATGTGCTGCCTCATATTGGGCCCAGAGCAATGTTTTCAGCCATCTACAGACTGTGACCTCTAAAAGCATGTGTTTGGGATAAAGTTTTCATCCCTAAGTTGTTCTCATTGGGTGGTGTGGTTACTGCCAAATTAAGCTAAAAAAAACAGAAATTGGCACCAAGAAGTGGGGTCATTCCTGTGATAACTGGACCACATGGATCAGAAACCTTTGGAGTTGGTTTTCACAGTTTAAAGATGCAAGCCTGAAAAGTTTTGGAATGTAGTAAGCAGAGCTTAATGAGCAATTGTCGGGGGGAGCTCAGAAGACCAGAATATCAGTAGGAATGCTGACCATGCTAATGAGGTTTCAGAAAGAAATGAAGACTGTGAAATCAGACTAGAGGTCGTTTGTGTATTTTCTGTCAAAGAACTTGATCATATTTTGCCCATTTGCTAAGACTCTGTTTTAGCTGAATTTGAAAGCAAGGGGCTAATTAACCGAGTGGAGGAAATTTCAAGATAGCATAGCATTCAGTCACTGGCATGTATATTGCTGGCAGCTTTTAGCCCACTTTACTGTGAGAATGGGAAGCAGCAAACAGAGCAAAAGGATTTTTAAAACTTGCAGTTTGGAGAGAAATGCACATGCAAAGTTGATGCTAAAGAAGATGTGATTGTTGGAGATCTTATCGACCCTAAAGACATACTAGATTCTTTGCACAAACACAATAGGGAAGATGCTTTGAGGGTATCTCAGGAACGTGCAAAATCATACCCACTGAGAGTAGCTCCAAAGAACAGAAGAGAATATTTATTTGAATAGAGATCATGGGATCTTCTGCCCACCCAGAGGATACCTAAAATGTTGTTTCACCAGGCTTAAGTACATAGGCCCTCAGAGGAACTTCATCCTTGACTCTGCACACAATGCGTACACTTGTTACATTTCTGACATCAGTGAGACGGAGTACAGATGTATGGAAGCAGCATTCTTCATGTTACTGAAGTTAGGCTGCTATGTTCACATCAGATAATTTCTCTTTCCCCTGTTAAAGGGACCCTTCTGGGAACCACAGAGAAATCCACGAAGAACAAATCCAAAATGAAAAGGGATAGGAATTCAAATATTTCACTACAAAAATCAACTAGACAGAATACAATCATAGAAGGATGAAAAGCATAGTGAATAAGAGCTTTCCCTGTTCTTTTTATAAGGGCACAAGTTCCAATGAACCACTAGCCCACTCTGTTCTCCTTATAAGGACAAAACTGCAACAGTACCAACATCCCACCCTGCTCTCCTTATAAGAAAGCAAGTCACACTGAACCAATAACCCATCCTATATTCCCTTATGACCCCGTCTTGGGGTAAATACATCATAATAATGCCATTTCTAAAAATACATTCCTTTTTCTTAGGTCTGGGGTTGAAATCTAAACATGCATTGCAGGGATATATCAACCCACTATCTATTCCTATTTTTCTAAGAGGTTTTTAATTCATAGATGTGATTTTGCTACATTTGTCAATAAAAATAGCTTATTATATAGAAACTTTCATGTCTAGTTCATGATGGAATTTGGCCAGTCAATTTTGGTTTCTTCCATTGTTTTATTTTGGCACTGTCTTTTCTGGTTGAATGATCTGGCAATGCCATCCTCACAAAAATAAGTTGAGAATTTCTCCCTGCATTAATGCCCTGTCCTTTGATACACTGCCAATGAGGAAGCAGAGGAATTCAGAAAGCGTTCATGGCACCTTATGGAGCATAAGGAGTGCAAACAGTAAGAACCTACAATGTTAGTTTGCTTTTAAAAATCAGCTCTGAGTGTGACCTGGGCCTGAGGGATAATTTGGGCAGAAGCAGAGGCATCAGCTCCTCCCCTTCCCTCCACCAAGTGCAGCAGAGGAGGTGCAGGGCTTGACAGTCATAGCTGGAGCTAATTAATATATTCTTGATTCTGCACTCTAATTCCTGATCAAACTTGGCAAGACTGGAAGAGAAACAAGGAAAGGAGGGCCAATAAATTTTCCTGATGGAATTCATCTTCCTCTAACATCTAAAGCTCCTAACATCTCAACATCTGTTCATCCATTCATCAAACATACAAGTGTTATACCTATACAGAATAAATTATGCTCATCTCTTCTGGTTTCCTAATACCTTTAATTAAAACAGAACAAAGTTTCCTAAACTAGTGACTCTCATTCTTCAAAGAACATTTAGAAATAGCAGGAGACATTTCCAGTTGTCATTACTGGGGGCTCCTACTGCCAAATGCTGCTAAATATCCTACAAGGCACAGGACATCCCCCAACAAGAAAGGCAACAGCACTAAATTAGAGAAATCCTGCTCTAAGCAGCAACTGTTCTTCTATCATGAAAAGTTAATGACATGGAAAATATAGGAGGGAAATATTCTAAAATGGGATTATCCAAATAGAACTTTCTGGAAATATTCTATATCTGTGCTTTCCACCATAGTAGCCACCTGTTACATATGTTAGCTGAGCACTTAGAATGTAGCTAATGTGAATAAGGAACAGGATTTAAATTTTACTTAGTTTAAATTTCATTTTACTTTGCCACATGAGCAAATCACTATCATAACAGAGAAAACTGCCTGTCGGCACTGTCATCCAACAGAGTAGAGGAAGTCCAGAAAGATTTCTGCTTTCTCTTTTTATGTCTTGAAGTAGAGTGCCTGATAGGGGTGAAAGGAATTCCCAGTTCCAAGAGGGAATCTTGCATTTCCAGGTAGAGAAACCTGGCTTTCTAGGTCTCAGCTTAGAAGTGATCAATCCTCGCAGGCTACCTCCCCAAACTCTCTCCAAAAAGGCTGGCCAGCTTCTTGGCAGGTATATTTGTCAGCTATTTTTCTGTTGTAACTAAAAGGCCCAACTAGCACAATTGTAGAAAAGGAAAGGTTTATTTAAGAGCTCATAGTTCCAAAGGAAAAGTTCATAGAAGTCAGAACATCATGGCAAAAGAGTATGGCAGAGAGAAGCAGCTCCCATGAACATCAGGAACTGAGAGATAAAGAAACTCCGTTCTCCAGATAGAAAATATATAACCCCTAACCATGCCCCCCTGTGAATTACTTCCTCCAGCCACGCCCCACCTGCCTCCAGCCACCACTCAGTTTATCCCTGATAAATTCACTGACTAGGTTAAGACTATAACCCAGTCATTTCTCCTCCAGGCTTCTTGCATAGTCTTACATGTGAACTTTTGGGGGACACTACATCTAAACCATCACAGCATGCCATTCATTCTCTCAACCTTTGAGGACCAGCTATGAGCCCAGCACTCTTCTAGGAGTTGGAGATAAAACAATCTAGTGATGGAGACAGTTAAGGAGACAAGTCAGTAAAATAGAAGAGTATTCTAGCAAGAACATGCAAAGAATTAAACATAATGACAGCTTATACAAAGTGTTCATGTAATCGCTTGTGGCCAGTATGGAAAGCTGGGCATTTTCCCCATAGGGTAGCTAGGGAAGACCCCAAGATTTTTGAGTGAAAATGTTACAGAAGTAAAGGAACCAGTCATAGGATGTCTGTGGGAGTTAAGCGGATGGACACTGGAGGGAGAAGAACATAGGTGCCAATCCCTCAGTCAAGAATGAGCTGGCCCCCTGAAGGTCCAATAGGGAGGCCATGTGACTAGAGCCAAATGCTTAATGGGGAGGCAGCTAGGACTCAGGTCCTCCTGATTTCTGGTCAGTCATACAGCATTGTGGTCACCATGGCCCTTTTATAAATGGGGGAGAATGTACATGAATCTCTTACAACAAATCCCTGTCAATGCATCTTACACAAAAATAATGCGCTGCCATTATTCTGATATTCTTTGCTCTGTCATCAATAATAGACAGAGTAATCCATTATCCACATTTACTAGGCTCTATTGGAGTGCCACAGCCAGCACAGAAAGCATTCTGGGCCACGACCACCAGCTCTCTCCTGAGGGCAGAAAGTGGTTATGATTAACTTTCAGAGGTGGCCAACCGGAGATTTTTCACCAAGGGACATCATGATGTGTTTCTTGGCTTGGGATCTTAATTTTGTCATTTTTCATTTGTAAAAAGAAATGGAGTTATTCAGTACAATGTTCTAATTGAACTATCTGCATCTTTTAAAGCTAGAACCCTTTAAACCTCTCTACTGTACCTTAAGTAGAATCACAAATTTCTAGTCCATCCAGGGGCCTTTAAGCATTTCTCCCTGCCCATGCCCAAGAGTCTATCTCTGGAGGGCTAGGGAGACGTTACACTGGAAGACAGCTCAGGAAGACAGACACCAGAAGATGATGTCTTTACCAAGTTCACAAACAGATCCAAAGAAATTCAATGAAAAGAAGTAATGCAAGAAAAAGTATCAAACGTTTCTGTGAAGAAACACCCCATGGAAATGCTTCCTGCTGAACTCCTGTGCTCCATTTCACCTGTGATTTGGAATATAAACAAAGTGGTTCAAATTCAACTGGAGTTCAAGGTCAGCAAGAATTACCAATGCAAAAATATTCTAAGTTTTTGCCATTTACCTTACAGAAGACCTAGAGAAAACCTAGAGAAAAGATATCCCTGTTCACGTAAAATGACCTCTCACAAGGTCTAGAGAGCCAGTGAGCTCTTCTGCCCAAGCAGCTCCAGAGACCTTCTTGCCATCCTCTCTAAAGAAAAGGACATCACAAAGACTCCATGAAATACCTCCTTAGGTCAAGTCAACAAGGCTCAACAGGCCCTTTATGACCCTCTGGAGTGTGCTGGCCACATTGAACACAAACCAAGAGGAGTGGAAAAACGACTTGGTGAAGATGTTTTGTCTGTAGTCTCTCTCTACGATCTGTCACATAGTCTCAGAACAAATTACAATTAAACTACTGCATGTGTGTGTGTCTACACTCACATAAATGGATAGTTTCCTTCTTGCATCATTTTAGTTATTTTGTCTTTTATGACTTTTGCTTTTTCTTAGAGAATTAGGATGTTTTTACTTTCTGCTATATTTCTCGATTACAGAAATGCACCTCAAGGTTGAATTTTCCTTTTTGAAAATTTGTTTATTCATTTTTAGTACACACTAACTGCACGGGAAAAATGGAATGGTCTAGTCTTCTCAAATTGTAATATTTGATTTTTTTAGTCTCATTATTAACCACTTTAAAATCTTCTTTAAGCCTATTTAATTTTCCATTGCTATAGAATACTTAGGGTACTTAAGCATGTGTAGTCACATTCACAATTTGTCAAAACCTACAACGTCCCGCCCCAAAGCCCATGATAAACAACATGTCAGAAAAATTAAGCCAGAAAAATATGCATAACTTTCCCTTGCTAAAATTCCCTGTGTCCCTCAGCATACTATTTTTTCCTTTCTTTATTTTCATAAAGAATCAGTGGAACCAAGCACAGTGGCGCACACCTAAAATCTCAGCAACTCTGGAGGTTGAGGCAGGAGGATCACAAGTTCAATGCCAGGGTCAGCAACCTAGCAAGAACCTAAGCTACTTAGTGAGATCCTGTCTCAAGATAAAATGGGCTGGGAATGTGATAAAGCACCCTCGGATCAATCCCCAGAAAAATAAATAAAGAAGAAAAAAAATTAGTGGCCAGGGAAGCAACATATCTTAGAGTCAATAATTTAGGCAACTTTTCTTGCTTCACTTCCCCTTTTTTTTCTCACCTTACTATCCCAGATTTTCACCCCTCATAAAGATGTTAGCATCCTATCCTTTGCCAAACGTCCTGCTTTCTGGGAAACAAGGTGAAGGCAGCAGCCAATGTGCATGGGTGTCACAGCTAGGAGCTTGCTTCCACTTCAGATGCTCTGGTATCCACTCCTTGGAAGCAAAGTATTCCCAGAAAACACATGTATTAGTTTCCTATTGCTGCTGTAACAAGTTATCAGGAGTCTAGTTACTTAGTATAAACAGAACAATGTCTCTTCCAGTTCTGTAAGTCAGAAATCTGAAATCAATTTCACTGAGTCAAAACCAAGGTGTTGGCAGAGCTGGTTCCTTCTGGAGGCTTTGCAAGGAGAATGTCTCTGTTCTTTTCAACTTCTAGTGATACCTTTATTCCTGGGCTTGTGGCTCCTTCCAGGTGTCCCATCTGATCTCTGTTGTCATCATCACATTGCCTTCTCCTCTCCTATTGTTAAGTCTTCTCTATCTCCCTCTTATAAGGACCCTTGTGGTTATGATTAGGGCCCACCCAGATAATTTAGGATGATCTCAAGTCTCAAGATCCCTAACCTAATGCCACCTGCAAAGTTTCTTTTACCATATAAGTTAACATTTATAGGTTCCAGGAATTAGTACCTTGACATTCTTGGGGCCATTATCCAAACCCTACCGTACACAGAATCCTTTTGCACCCATACATTTACTCCCAAATGTGACAGAGCATTCTCTCTTAATGACGTCTCAGTTATGTTTTACCTCGGTGAAAGATCCTTATGTAAATATGAAAAGTCCAGTGTATGACACAGTTCTTAACAAACCTAGACAATGTCCTATCCCATTCTCTCAGTATTTCAATAAGTGAAGTCTTCAACAGTGCTTAATGGTCTCTGGTCATCATGACATAAAACAAAGACTTAGTAATTACCAACATAATTTGACCAATTTAGAAGTCAGATGCCCCAATTTTATCTTGATAAGCTCTTTATTTTACCCAATCTGTACTTCCTTTTGTGCTAACTATACCCATCTGGTTCTGAAGAAGCAATTTTCCAAGTTCCTAATATAAATTTAGTGCTTAATACAATTGATATCATTCTTAATCTTCTTTATGCCCTGATTTTATGAATTCAAAAAATTCATTATGTACCAAGAATATAAGTTGAATGCAGATCAGCAGATTACCCTACTGTCTAGGTCTTATTTCCTCATGACTTTAATCTCATATTCTTATTCTTGATTTAAATCAGTTTAAATCCATAGAATGGAAAAAAGTGTGGTGAAAGCCTAGCTCTAAGGTAGGTTACCCAGTTAGTTATAGTCTCAAAAAATATATTCTTTTAGACAAATTATACAACCATTGCATATTTATTAATTTCATTTTTATGCCAGCTACTATAGTAGGCACAATCCATGCAACAACGAATAAATCAAAGCTCTTTTCCTCTTGGACTTTGCCCCTTACTTAGGAAGAGAGAGATAATAAACAAACATGTAAGTAAATATTGCTCAGTGAGACTTGTTATAAAGAAAAATAAAGCTAGTTGTGTGGCATGGACCTGCAACTCCAGCTACTTGGGAGGCAGGGCAATCTAGCAAGACCTCATCAAAGAGAAAAAAGAAAGCAAGGTAAAAAAGAAAGAGAATGATGGCGGGGGTGCTGTGTTGGATGGGTGGCCAGGGAAAGGTGTGACTGAGAGGAGACGGAATGAAATGAGAGCGCAAGCTGGGTGAGAGCAGAGGCAACACGCAGTTTCTAAGAACTGAGAAATGGGCGCTGGGAAATGCAATGGCCCTGAAGCTAGAGCGCTTGGGCTGTATGAGGAACAGCTAGGAGACCAGTGTGGCTGAGACTGAAGGGATGGGAGAGGTATTAGTCAGGGTTCTCTAGAGGAACAGAATCAACAGGAAGTATAATTATAAAAAAGGGACACAGGCTGGGGTTGTGGCTCAGTAGTAGTGCACTTGCCTAGCACATGTGAGGCACTCGGTTCGATCCTCAGCACCACATAAAAAAATTTTAAAAATAAGGCATTTCTGTATATCAGTGACAACTCCTCTGAGAAGGAAATGAGGAAAATTACCCCATTCACAATATCCTCAAAAAAAAAAAAAAATAAGACACTTGGAAATCAACAAAAGAAGTGAAGAATCTATGCAGTGAAAACTACAGAACCCTAAAGAGAAATCAAAAAAGACCTTAGAAGATGGAAAGATCTACCTTGCTCATGGATAGGCAGGATTAATATTATCAAAATGACCGTACTACCAAAAAGCACTGTACAGATTTAATGCAATTCCGATCATCTATGGCATTCCTCATAGAAATAGAAAAAGCAATCATGAAATTCATCTGGAAAAATAAGAGACCCAGAATAGTTAAAGCAATTGTAAGCAGTAAGAGTGAAACAGATGGTATCACTATACCAGACCTTAAACTATACTACAGAGCAATAGTATCAAAAATAGCATGGTACTGGCACCAAAAGGCTAGTAGACCAATGGTACAGAATAGAGGACACAGAGACTAACCCACAAAATTACAACTTATCTTATATTAAACAAAGATGCCAAAAACATGCACTGGAGAAAAGATAGCATCTTCAACAAATGGTGCTGGGAAAACTGGAAATCCAGTTGCATCAAAATGAAATTGACTCCCTATCTCTCAACATGCATAAAAGTTAACTCAAAATGGATCAGGGATCTAGGAATTAAACCAGAGACTCTGCGTCTAATAGAAGAAAAAGTAGGCCCATCTCCATCACGTGGGATTAGGCCCAACTTCCTTAATAAGACTCTTATAGAGCAAGAATTAAAACCAAGAATCAAAAATGGGATGGAATCAAACTAAAAAGTTTCTTCCGAGCAAAAGAAACAATCTGTGAGGTGAACAGACAGCCTACATCCTGGGAGTAAATTTTTACCCCTCATACATCAGATACAGCACTAATCTCTAGGGTATGAAAAGAAATCAACAAGCTCAAGCACCAAAAAAACCCAAATAATTCAATCAATAAATGGACCAAGAACCTGAACAGATACTTCTCAGTAGAGGATATACAATCAATCAACAAATATATGAAAAAATGCTCATCATCTCTAGCAATCAGAGAAATGTAAATCAAAACTACTCTAAGATATCATCTCACTCCAGTCAGAATGGCAGCTATTATGAAGACAAACAACAACAAGTGTTGGGGAGAATGTGGGGGAAAAGGTACACTCATACACTGCTGGTGGGACTGCAAATTGGTGCAGCCAATTTGGAAAGCAGTATGGAGATTCCTTGGAAATCTGGGAATGGAACCACCATTTGACCCAGCTATTCCTCTTCTCCGACTATACCCAAAGGACCTAAAACAGCATATCAGACACAGACACAGGGACACAGACACATCAATGTTTATAGCAGCACAATTCATAATACCTAAACTGTGGAGCCCACCTAGATGTCCTTCAGTGGATGAATGGATTAAAAAAAGTGACAATTATATTCAATGGAATATTACTCAGCACTAAAAAAAGAAGAAAATCATGGCATTTGCAGGTAAATGGATGGCGTTAAAGAAGTTAATGCTAAGTGAAATTAGCCAATCCCAAAAAAACAAATGTCGAATGTTTTCTCTGATATAAGGGGGGTGACTCAAAGCGGGATAGGGAGGGAGAGCATGGGAGGATTAGATTATTTCTAGATAGGGAAGAGGAGTGGAAGGGAAAGGGGAGGAGGAAGATGATTAGCAAGGATGGTGGAATGTTATGGCCATCATTATTCAAAATACATGAATGAAGATTTGAATTTGGTGCCAACATACAGAGATATGAAAAATCGTGGTATATATGTGTATTAAGAGGAACATATATAATGGAATAAATTGGCATGAACATACTTTATATTAAGAGATATGAAAAATTGTGCTATATATGTATAATAAGGATTGTAATGCAGGGGCTGGGGATGTGGCTCAAGCAGTGGCGCGCTCGCCTGGCATGCGTGCGGCCCGGGTTCGATCCTCAGCACCACATACCAGCAGGGATGTTGTGTCCGCCGAGAACTAAAAAATAAATATTAAAATTCTCTCTCTCTCTCTCTCTCTCTCTCTCTCTCTCTCTCTCTCTCCCCCCCCCCTCACTCTCTCTTAAAAAAAAAAAAGATTGTAATGCATTCCACTGTTGTCATGTATTTAAAAAACAAAATTTAAAAATAATAAAATTTAAAAATAATAAAATAAAATATATTGTGGATTTTGGGTCTGTTAGGTGCAGGGCAGGCTGAACTAAGTTGTCTGCAGGGTGGGCTGAATGAATGTTAGCTGCAGGATAACCCGGGCACTCAAACCCCCCACCTCTGGTCCTTTATCACCTGTTTGCGTCAAATCTGAACACTCAACCCCACTCAAGGCCGAAAACTGGACCCCCCCACCCGTCTGTCGCAATGAAAACCCACATCTGACCCCTGCCCCGTCTGCCTGAAGGCAGAAGATGACAGCCTTAGCAACTACTGTGTGATCCAATCACTAGGCCAACAAGGCAGCTTGCAGACTCAAAGACACCATTAGATTTTGGCTAAAAACTCCCTCCTGCTGGGCCCCTCTCTCTTGCTCTCTCTCTCTCTCTTGCTCTCTCTTCTCTGCTTTCTCTCTCCTCTCTCCTCCTCCTCCTCCTCCTCCTCCTCCTCCTCCTCCTCCTCCTCCTCCTCCTCCTCCTCCTCTGCACTGCTGCAATAAAGATCTCTTCTGAGTGCTGTGGTCACTTTCATTTCAGTGTCCATTTATAACTAAAAATATTTTTTAAATAAATAAGTAAAAAAGGGACTTACTAGGTTGGCTTCTGTCGCCAAAAGCTGTCTAGTCCACAACAGCCGGCCGAAGGCTGGAGAGCTGGAAGAACCAGCAGCTGTGCGGTGAGAGAGGCTGAAGCCCCAGAACAAGAGAGATCAACGGTGCTCCCCTAGTCTGAGAAGGCTCTGGAGAATCGCTGGCAGAGTCCGATATTTTCAGAGGATCGCAGCAGCAATCAAGAAACCAGTAGAAGAAAATCGAGCTTGCATCTGCTGCTGCTTCCTTGTTCTTCAACTTTTATTCCAACCAAGCCATCATCCTATTGGTCGGTGCTGCCCACGCTTAGGGAGGGTCTCCATTTCAATTGGCTATCCCACACGCCAAAACCAATCACTCCTAAATAAACCCTCAACAATACACCCATAATCTCTTCATTCAATCAAGTTGACAATTCAAATTGACTATTACAGGAGACCAGGCCAGGTACAGTAGAGGCTCTGTAATTAGGCTCTCACATGAAATCACTGCCAGATGTCACCAGTGGAAATGAAGTTTCTGCCCACCCCTAATCATCCCCTGAGTTACTATAGAAGAGGTTGCACCTAATGTCATTTAAATACTCAAGGACCAGTAATTCCAGTAAACAAGAAGACACCAGGGACACCAGAGGGTTGCTTCCTGAGTTCTGAACTTGTTTGAGTTTTGCTTTGGGAGACAGATTAGATTAGAATACCCAGATGAGTGTTAAGGTTGGGTTCTGTTTTAGTTGGTCTTTTCACTGCTGTGACTAATAGGCCTGACAAGAACAATTTTATGGAGGAAAAGTTTCTTTGGGGACTCAGAGTTTCAGAGGTCTCAATCCATAGGCAGCAATCTCCATTCCTCGGGGCTCAAGTTGAGGCAGAACATCATGGCAGAAGAGTGAATTTGAAGAAAGAGACAGGATTAGACAGGCAGTCAGTAGAGATAGGTAAATTCAGTCAGGTCGGGTCAAGGAGGCCAATTTGAGTCCAGGAAATTGGAGACTGTCCCGTGAGGGACTGAAATGTTAATTCCTTCAGACCCCTTCCTGCTTATCAAGAACTTGCCCCCCCCTCCAAACTGTTGCTAAAGTAACCTGTCCCAGGGAGTAATAAAGTTGTTTTTTAATGTGTCCCCCAACCATCTCCTTCTCACCACGGAGCATCCTAGTCACTTCCACAAGGAGAGAGATAAGGGGAAAAGGCAGGAGAACAGAGGAAGCCTAGGACATATAAAAAAAGGACAGAACACCCTGCTTCTGGGGATACCAGGACACCAGCTATGGCCCCTTTTTCCCTCCCGGGAGAAGTCTGTGTTATTCCTTTTTAAATAAACCCTGCTTCATATGCTTGCCTGGGCGTGCTTCTCTAGTGTTACACTTCAACATGTGGAGAGGCAGGACTCATCACCGGTAACCACCAGCCACCAGCGGTGTCAGTAACACATGATGAAAAAGTCCCAGGGAGAGATGGGAAGCCAAGGAGTGGGAAGGGGCCCGTTTTGCTCTTTTTAAAACAACACACTCTAGAGAACTAACTCAGGGTCCTACAAGGACTACCTTAATCCCTTCTGAGGAGATGCCCCCTGTGACCTAGTGACCTCCCACTAGGCCCCACTTCCTAAAGGTCTCACTGCCTCTTAGCATTGACATACTGGGGACCAAGCTTCCAATGCAGGAACCTGAGGGGACAAACCACATCCAGACCACAGCTACTATGATGTGCCTCACCATAGTTTACTTTGTATTTATTCTGTTGTTTTCCTCAGCTTCTTGTGTGTGTGGTATGGGGGATTGAACTCAGAACCCTGCACATGCTAGGCCACCACTTTACCACTGAGCCTCATTTCTAGACCTTTTACTCAGCTTCTTGTATCTGTAAACGTCTTTCATCAAATATGAATCATTTTCTGGTGTACATCTGTAATCCCAGCAGTTTAGGAGGCTGAGGCAAGAGAATCGCAAGTTCTAGGCCAACCTTAGCAATTTAGTAAGACGCTAGGCAACTTAGCAAGACCATGTCTCAAAATAAAAAATAAGGAACTGAGTGGTGGCTCAGAGGTAGAGCACTTGCCTCGAATGTGTTAGGCACTGGGTTTGTTTTTCAGCACCACGTATAAATAAATTACTAAAATAAAGATCCATTGACAACTAAAAAAAATATTTTAGAATGAGTAAATACTAAATAAAATGGGATGGGGATGTGGCTCATTGGTTAAGTATCTCTGGGTTCAATCTCTAGTACCGCCCCTCCCCCCATTTTTTTTTCAACAATTATTTATTCAGCTGCTTTTTCAGTCCTATTTTTCTCTCCTAGTGTTCCTCAAACCCATATGTTAGCCACATGTTTTCAAAATGGAAGCCATAAAGCAGAAACTAACCCTTTTTCTAAGTATTGACTCCTTTCCTGAGTCTTTTGTTTTTGTTTTGATTCACTTTCAGATAGTTTTTCTACCCCTCACCAGGTCAGTTTGACAGAAGATCATGTGGCAATCACCCGAAGTGATCCCTGCTAAGTGACCACTCCTCCTCTTTCCCCTCTGGCCTCCCAAGAAGTCCACCAGTCTGCAGGGAAACAGAACTACTCTACCTGCAAAGTCCCAATCCCAGCCATGGCCTTACAATTCACATGTCAATTTGATTTGAGAAGTTAATGGAACAGTTTGTTAGATGGCCCCATCCTGAATCCATCTGTTCTAAAGTTCAAAAGATTAAGATTCCACAGGGATAAAAACAGATTCAAAAGACATGAGTTGGGCCCAGTTCTTCCAGGAACTAGCTGTGTGACCTTGGACAAAGCACCTTTTCTAAGCCAGCAACATGTGAGGAGCCCATCCCCCCAACACACACACACACACACACACATACACACACACACACACACACACCTCGCAGCCCTGTAGCCTCATGGGTTGATGATGAAGATCAAATGAGGCAACATATGGGAACATTTCTATACACTGTGTCTGGCATTGTGAGTCTACTGTGATTCCCTAAAGTTCAAAGCATTGATTGTATCCCCAGGGCGTGGCACACATAATGATGTATGGCGCAAATCCCACCAGACTCTTTTCCTGTCTAGAGAGACAGGACCACTCAGTGAGTCCCAGAGGGAGGAAGTTCTGCCTTTCTTTCCTTAAAAACCCAAAGCTGGTGACATTTATTGGTAAAATCCAGATTAGAATAAAATCCTAATTTAACTTATGTCACTAGTTCTGCTGCTCAGGACACCTCCCTTTCCAAGGGGAAACATGAGCTCAGATGGTGTTACTTAATAAACAAAAGGAGAGGGGACAAGGCATGAACTAGCCTAGACCTCTACAAAAAAAAGGAAACTGGGCTCTAATTTCAATAGGAATGGAAATCTGAGAACTTGACAAGCTGCTGCAAAGTCCTCAGGAGAGCTCAGCACCGTGCTGGGAGGAGAGGAGGTGGGGCTGAGGAGTGAGACCTGGGTGAGAGCCTGGACGGGCTGAGTGGAAAAGCAGTGCTGGGAAGGCACTGAGCAGAGGCAGACAGTCACAGGTACAAATAGGAATAGAGTCAGATGCCGGAACTGGAGGAATTCAAGATGGGAGCCATCATTCAGTCCGCCCTACCTTTGGTGCTTCACATATGAAATGAGTTAAATAAATGCCCAGCGCCTAAGCCTGGGTGATTATTTTCCCAAAATTTCTAGCACCACTACCACCACCACCACTCAAGGCCCATTAGCCTCCATGACATTATTCCCAAGAGAAGGGGAAAATGTTCTCCATTTCAGTGTAAGGCCAGCACAGGCCTTGATCAGCTTAAATCTGCTCCTCCTCCTCCTCCTCTCCAGCTGTTTCCAGCTGCATTCTGAGCCTCCCTCTCTCACCATTTCCCAGCTCTACCAGCTTCCTTCCAGTTCCTCTGAATGCACCAAATTCATTCCTTGTTTTTTTTTTTTAAGAGAGAGAGAGAGAGAGAGAGAGAGAGAATTTTTTTAATATTTATTTTTTAGTTTTCGGCGGACACAACATCTTTGTTTGTATGTGGTGCTGAGTATCGAACCCAGGCCACATACATGCCAGGCAAGTGCGCTACCACTTGAGCCACATCCCCAGCCCCACCTTGGGACTTTTGATGACTAGCCTTTTCCTCTCCCCAGAAAACTTTCCTCTCAGATCTTGGTGCAGTTGGCACTTTCTTTGTGCAGGTCTCCACTCAAATCTCACCTCCTTGGAAAGGCACAACAGCCTTATTCCCAGACACTAGCACATCTCAAAGTGCTATCCAAAATTTATTTGTATAATTGTGAGTGTCATTTTCTCTCTTTGCTCCTGAATACCTCTTTGCTCCTGGCAGCATCCCTAGTGCTTAGAACCCTTAATATTGATGAGTGAATGGATAGGAAAAGGTGAGGTTTGAGTGAGATGATGTACCCAAGTCCTTGCAGAGTGCCAGGCACTTTAACAATGGCATCAATTATTATTACAGTTACTATTATCCTTTTGTTATTGTTGCTGCTGGTCAGATAAGGTAGTGATAATGACCCCAAAGTCAGAGAGCAGGCAACCCTGCTTTTTCAAGAAAGCCACCATTATTTTCCTCTAGAGGACAAGAAAAAGATTCAAATAGATTCATCACCCCACCTTTCCAAGGCAGAGGAGTATAGTGGTGAGATCACTCCATGGCTCTGAATTTAGTTTCCCCATTTAAGAAGTATAGTAAGTTCACTGGGAGTTGTATGAAATCCCTTCTGATTAGAAACCTCCTCCACTTCCTCTCAACTGTTCTTGCCTGCCTCCTAGAGGAAAAGAGGCAGAGATAGCCAGGAGCCCCTGAACTAAATTTTGTTGTCAGTTCCCAAATGACTAGATTGGACAGTGTCCTCCTCCACAGGATAGTGGGCAGAAAGCCCAGGTGACACACTGGAAGCCCTCCTCTGCCTTTGATTCAGAACAGTGTCTAACTTGCTTTGCACACTTATTGTGAGCAGCTTTACACCGGATACCCTTTCGTACTAACCTTCCTTACAAGGTGGGCATCTTTATTGCTTTCCTTTTTAAGTGCATGTGCGGGGAGAAGAGAGGGTAAGGGGACATAAACAGAAAGGTCACACAGACCTAAAGCAACAGGGTTAAGAGTACAACCAGATCTACTTTCTTTTGGCTCTTAGCCCCAAGGAATTCTCACCAAAGGGTCTTAAGCCCCTTGATCATCAAAATCAGCAGGGAAGATCTTCAAAGGCTCCAAAGCCTGCCGGATTCCTGCTGAATCTTTAGGGGTTGTTGAACAGACATCCATCTTTTTCAAAAGCTCTCCAAGTCCCAAACACTCAGCCAGAGTTGGAAACCACCCGATTTCGCTGGGCCATCCAGCCGTTGGGAAGCGGCCAATGAATGTGCTAATCCTTCCTACTGTCGTCATGGGGAACGTCATTCTATTCTTCCCTGCGGTCCCGGCTCCGCGCCTGAGTGCACGGCAGCCGCGTCTCGGCACCGCCCTCTACTGGACATACGGCGAAACCTCCACTGCAGCCAAACCCTCCACCTGGAAGCGTGCAAGTGTAGGGGCGTCAAGGAATGCTCCCCAACTCCTTTGTAATTCCCCACGGGGAAGCGGAGATGAGTGTTAATTATACGCTGCCCAAAAAAATGCATAGTGATCAAGTTATATTAATAAATGCACACAAATAAATGAATGAAGAATTTGGAGCCAGGTTCGGTGGCCCAGGCCTGTAATCCCAGCAGCTCAGTAGTCTGAGGCAGGAGGATCACAAGTTCAAAGCCAACCTCAGCAACTTAGCTAGACCCTGTCTCAAAATAAAAATAAAAAGGGATGGAAATGTTGCTCAGTGGTTAAACCCCTCTGAGTTCAACCCTGGTTTTAAAAAAAAAAAATTTTGTTTTGGCTGGGGTTGAACAGTTGCTTAGCATACCCAAGGCCATGGGTTCAATCCCCAGCATCTAACATATGGATAGATAAATTGATTGAATGATTTTTTTCCCTTGTAATTAGAACAGTTCTAGCTAAACACTTGGTTGAAAAGAAAAGACAAGTACATATGACTCATTCAGTAAAGGGTCACCACTGGGTAGAGAGTTTCTTCCCTAGGAGATGCCCAGACTTCATTTACTTATTTACTCACACATTTTTTTTCAACAGTTATTTACTGAATTCTTAGGAAATACCAAGCACCCTTCTGTCAGTAGGACTTTGCAAGACAAGAAATTCTCCCTTTGTGGAGTTTATAGTCTAGTGATGGATACAGATACAGGTATTAAATAGATAAACATCTATGTAATGGCTATCAAGGAAAAGAACTAGGTTTTGAAAGTCCTGTTTTAGGAAGAATGGTCAAGGACAGTCACTCTCTGGAGCTAACTTAAAGCCATGAAAAGAAATTTGACATGAAATCAGCCATGCAAAACCGGGAGAGGTCCAGGTGGCTTAATAAGTTCTCGGTTTTAAGACATTCAGAGGGAGCCAGTGTGGCTGGAGAACCATGAATGGGGGAGGGGGCACGGTGTGGATGAAAATGAGATTAAAGAGATGGGGATTAACAAGTATTTAGGAAGTGGTAGGCACCATTCCACAAGATGCAGAGAGATTAAATTCTTTGCCCAAGTTCTGAAGATAGTGGGTAGCAAAACTAGGATGTAAACCCAAACAGTCCTGCATCAATACCCAGGCTCAGTACTGTCCTTTACTCTACCTTGCCTTCCAGGCAGTATTAAGAAGCTTGAGTTTTGATGTAAGTGCAGTGAGATATCTTTGTAAGTCTTTAATCTGGGCTTTAGGCAATCTCTTGTGTTTTGACAGGATGGTGCTAAATGGGTAATAAGAAGGAAAGAGTGAAGGGTCAAGATGAGAGCTTCCTCTTCCAGACTACCCCACCTGGCTCTTCTATTTTAAATATGTTTACCTCTCTCCCATCTTCATATCTACACTCTTGTCCAAGCCACCATCCTCCCTCACCTCACCTATGGTCCTTGTAACTCTTCTCTGTGTGCCTGTCCTCCCTTGATAGTAGCCTTCATTTCTGTAACTTTATCAGTATCTATAATACATATGTTATGGTTTGGATATTGCAGTGTCCCTGGTGCCCCCACTAAGTTCCTGTGTTCATGTTCAGGCAAGGGAGAATAGTGGCTTAGACAAGGGTATAGAGATGGAGATAGGAAAGAGGTGAACAGATTTAAGAGAGAAGTGAGGGTGGGTGGGGCGGGGGTGATATGGGAGAAAAAGCTGTCAAAGATGGCACCTGGGCTCAGGAAACTGGGTTCTGGTGTTCTCAACTGAGATGGAAGGAAAAGAAGTTTAGGAGGGTGGGTAGAATTCAATAATGCAGACATTGAGTTTGAGATGCCATCAAACTTAATGTACATCAAAGTGAAAACCAAGAAGGCTGTAGTATAAATGACCAGCATCTCAAACTTAATGTGTATAAAGGCAAACTCTTAATTTACCTAATTCTGAAGTGCAGAAATGGAAATATAGGCTAGAAATGGAAATATACTCCCTATAAATGCTGTTAGTCCGCTTTTTGTTACTGTGACCAAAATATCTGACAAGAACTACTTAGAGAAGGAAAAGTTCATTTTGGCTCACAGTTTTAGAGGTTCATTCCATGATTAGCTGATTCTATTGCTCTGGGCCCAAGATGAAGCAGAACATCATAATAGAAGGGTGTGGAAGAAAGACACTGCCCTGCTCATGGTGGCCAGAAAACAGAGAGCAAGAGGAAGCAGCCTCAGATAAGTTAAAGCCTTGCAAGGCACCCACCTCCTCTAGCCCTACTCCATCTGCCTACAGTTAACACTCAGTTAGTCCATTCAAATTAGGAGGGGGTCTAACAATCATTTTTACCTCTGAACATTACTATGTTAACACAGAAGCTTTGGGTGTGGGGGGGACAACTTATATCCAAACCATAACAAATCCATTATAGGTGCCATTTAATTCACAGAAATGAAGGATACTATCCAAGAAGAGCATGTCCACAGAGAAGAGTTCCAAGGACCAAACCCTCTCCAACATTTGAAGATTGGATCCAGGAAGAGAAGAATGGAGAGAAAGATTGCCAACATCTGAGGAGGGTCAAAAAATAAGGAATAAATCACAAGAAAGAAGCAGCCTAGGGCTGTGCACATATTGTTCTCTGCAAAAGAGACACCTCATTCCTGTTTCCTTACACATGAAAAGAATTGGCTCAGACTTGTGGAGTTCCTGAGTCAAAGTCCAGGCTAGTGTAGGGAGCCCACATGCTTGTCTCAATGTAGACTAAAAGGTAGTTGGGTATGCCTGAAATAGAAGTGTTGTAGGGAAAACAAGGCAAGGCACTAAAGATAGCAGGAAACAGTTTTATTTGGCTGCAGCCAGGTTCAGAGGGTATAGCCTTCGCTGTAATCAATCAATCCCCTGAACTCCGAGTTCAGGGGGTTTCAGAGTTTTATACCCAGCATGTAAGGGGAGGTCTCAGAAGTTCACAGTCTGCAGAAGTTCACATAAAAGCAGCTTTTTCTTTCATTGTTCTGGGCAAGTTAACTCTTCAAGGACAACATCTGAGAAAGGGGGAGCTTCATCTCCCCTTTCTTACTTCCCCCTGCCAGCTGTTACCATGGGCCCATTTATAACTTATCTAAAAAATGTAGACATCTCTGTGAAGCCCAGCTCAAGGCTAGAGGCCTTGTGTGCACATTTCTTCAAAGTACTATACTGTATATGTTTGTGAAAAACTAGTAAGGGAGTGTCCAGCACCTGGAGTGCTGGAATCTTCTCGGCCAGTGGCCAAGTAAACAGGGTGACATGAAAACAGGAAGTTTATCTACAATGGACTCTTTTGCTGACAGTCCTAAATCAGCCATGGTGAAGAGGGCTTTTCTGTGGAGAAAGGGGGTGCCACTTCAGAAGGACAAGTGTCAACACTTTCCCTTTGATTCCTACCGAGAGGAGCGGACAGGGTAAGTCAGCTCAGGTGCAGATGCCCACGGGCCTGTGGAAGACAGAATCCACTCCCAGAGGGGGATGTGTGGGTGGGCTTTATTACTTAAATTCTTCTTGTCATTTCCTGTGGTACTTTTCCTTTTTTTATTCTCTCCCTGCCACCACTTCTGTTTTCCCCCTTTCTCCCTCTTTCTTCCTTATTATCTTCCTCCCCAGAAAGCATTCTGATGTTAGCAATCATTTGTCTCCATAATCCCATGATAATAAAAACAGCATCATCAAAGAATCTGCTGATTTAATGGGTTTATTTCTTCCTTGAGAATTCCTGACATCATGTTTTAAGAGGATTTTGTCTAGGATTGGTGATGCGCGCCTATAATCCAATGACTCAGGGGGCTGAGGCAGGAGGATTGAAAGTTCAAAACCAGCCTCAGCAATTTAGCAAGATCCTGTCTCAGAATTGAAAATAAAAAGGATCTGGGAGTGTAATTTAGTGGTAAAGTGCCCCTGGGTTCAATCCCTAATGCCAAAAAGTTTAAATTTAAATTTAAAAAGTAAATGTTTTAAGAGGATTTTTGTCTCTGTGGTAAGGAGAAAGGAAAATGAGTCCTCACCCTGAAGCCCAGCACTTGCACAGGGAAAAGCAATTCTATGAAAAACAGTCTCTAGCTTCTTGCCTGACAGCCCAGAAATATGGGTGGGTAAGTCACTGGGGAAATTCTACCATTAAAACCAAAAGAAAACAACAATGCCCCCTATCATTTCCTAATTATAAAAGCAAATCTTGTAGAAAGAGACTTCTCAAAGTGTAATGAGCATACAAATCATCTGGGACTGTATTAAAATGCAGCTTTTGACTTAGGAGGTTGCAGTGGGGAGCAGTCACCACATTTCCAGCAAGCTCCCAGGTGATGCTGAGATTACTGGCCAAAGAACCACTCTTTGAACATCAAGCATTTAGCAGACAAAGCATAGCTAGGTATCAGAAATGATAGTGTTAAATTAAAATCGTTTAGTTAAAAAGAAAGGATTACAAAAGCCAACTATAAATGAATCTCTTCGGGTGGGACATTCTGTTTCCTACTTGTCCCTCCTGACCCCTCCCCAGCATCACCACCAGTGTCTAGAGAGGGGACAGTTCTAGATGAGGATGTGGAGTCCCTGCGGTGTGGGGCTGAGAGAAGGTGCCCAGGGAAGCAGAAAGTCAGAGAAGGGTCTAGCCCTGCTGCTGCTTGAGATAACCGGTCTTTTGCTGCCTCACCTGAGGCTTGTCAGATGTAGGGTCTGCAGGTTCAAGAGAAGCATCAGTGCAGAGCCAGAGGTGGACGGGGAAGAATGTGGGAAAAAGAGGTGGGACTGACCAGAGCCAGGATTTGCCTCTCTACCTTCCCCACTAAACTCTAAGTCTGGAGGATGGTCTCCAAGCGATGCTCCCCTCCCCAGAGCTCACAGTTCCCTGCCTGGAAGGAATAAGAGAAAGCTCTGAGCTTGTTTCTGGGGTGAGATCCTCGTTCTTGGGACTTTCTACCCTAGGATGTATCCACCTCCCTTATCTCCAGGTCCCACTCTCATCCCAACCCTCACCAGCACTGACATACACAAAAATAAGAAACCGCACAGAAGACTCAATGGAAAAATTGGAATAGAAAATAAATAATGAAATAAAAAACAAAATACATGGTAAAATTGATAAAGCTAAGAAAAGAATAACTGGAAATAATAGAGCTGAGAAATTATAATGGAAAGAAGAAACGAAGACATTGAAAAGATAAAAGAGCAAGGTGTGGTGGCCCACACCTGTAATCCTAGCAACTTGAGAGGCTGAGGCCGGAGGATCATAAGTTCAAAGCCAGCCTCAGCAATTTAGCAAAGCCCTAAACAACTTGGCGATATCCTGTCTCTAAATAAAATACAAAAAGAACTGGGGTGTGGCTCAGTGGTTAAGCACCCCTGCGTTCAATCACTGTTACCAAAAAAAAGAAAAAAGAAAAGTTGAGAATCATGGAAGATAGAAATAAGAGTCTCAACATCCAGGTAACTCGATTCATAAAAGGAAGAGAAGAGGGGCAGGGGATATAGATCAATTGGTAGAGTGCTTGCCTTGTATGCACAAGGCCCTGGGTTCTATCCCCAGCATCACACGCACACACAAAAAAAAAAAAAGAGAGAGAAGAAGAAGGGAAGTATATAGAGAGGAGATGATATCTGAAGATAGAGTAGAGATTAATTTCCCAGAATTAAAGAGATGGAAGATCTCAACTAAGAGGTTCCAGAAAGGCTAACGTGGAGACATGTGGGAAAACTGACACCTATACACACATTATTGTGAATTTAAGATCAAAGAAATTTCTAAAAATTTTCATTGGGAAAGAGCACAAAACTAGTGTTTTTAGCCCATCCTCTGGGCAAATTGGAAACAGTATGTTCCTTTGTTTGGGCTTACCCTGTGACTTAGTTGTTTGATAAATTAGGAGGCTTATGCCAAAGACCAGAACAAATTTGGGCAGCTTCTGACTTGCGCACAAGACCTGCACCGCCAAGTCATCGATGCCCATTCTGCCTTTCTAGCTGCATCTTCCTGAGTTACGTGCAGTTTGTGTGTGTGCACTTCACCTCCTTGAGAATTAACATCAGTGGAAATGCTGAACCAACAAAGAGGATAAAGAGTACCTTGAAAACCAGTAATCCCAGCTACTGATGAGGCTGAGGCAAGAGGATCTCAGGTTCAAGACCTGCCTGGGCAATTTAGCAAGACCCTGTCTCACAATAAAAAAGATGGGGTTGTGGCTCAATGGTAGAGCACCCTTGAGTTCAACCCCAGTACCAAAATTAAACAAGAGAGATCACCATGATTGATTTTAAAAACTAAATCTAGAAAAGCAAGAGAAGTAGGACTCCTCCACCTGTTCATCAGTCAGAAATATGTAATATTTATGTAATAAGGCTGGGCATTTTCCTTCCGCCATAGCACAGAGCCTGCCTTCAGGTCCAGCCTATGTACCCACAGTTGTCAGCTTGGCCTTCCATAGGAGCAAACTAATCTTTGTAGTATGGCTTGGAGTTCTAGCTAGACTTATGACAGCCCAAGAGATGGTCACCTTACTTGCTCTCTATTGTGAAAATGCCCACCATTCATGTGAAGACATGCTTTGGACAAATATGGTAGTTCAGGAATTCTTCATTTAGAATCCATGATGGGCATTAGAGAGTCCATAAATACTAAATATTATATGCAAACTGTTGTGACTATGTACATTTTCCTGGGAGAGAAGGTCTTTTGTTTGATCAAATTCTCAAAGTGGTATAAGATTTCTTTTTTTTTAATCAAGAAACTTGAAAGAAATTACAGAATAGTGTCACATGGGTTCCATGGAATCAAGTATCAGTCATTTTCTGACTGAGCTAATGTGAGAAACGTGCCTTAGATTCTCCTGTACTCCTAATCTTGATTTAGCCTCTATTCCCAATGATAAGCAGATCATTTTAGAAATATCCTTAGCTACTAATTCAGGCTGTACCAGTTTTTGTTTTATCTTGTTTTTTTAATTTGTGGGGCTAGGGATCTAACAATCCAGGTTCTTGTGCATGCTAGACAAGTGTTCTGCCACTGAACTGCACCTCCAGTTCTCTTGTACTGTTTTTAAAGGTCCCAGGTTAAGCCCTGCTCACACAATCTTAAGGACCCAAATATTTATACCACACCCAGGCAGAGGTCCTCTTCAGATTGGCCCCAGTGACTTGAATTAGGGCTATAAGTCAGGTGTTTTAATAATAGAATATGTTCTAGGTATCACTCAGAGAAAATTAAATGAGATCTCTTACAAATTAAAGCCTATACTTTTGACTTTCGGGGGTTGCTTGGGATTGAACCCAAGGCCTTGAGCATGCTAAGCAAGCACTCTACCACTGAGCTACATCCACAACCTTTAAAGCTTATGCCTTTCATTGAACCATTGCCCATAAAACAATGAGTTAATAAGTGTTTGTTTGAAACACTCCTTAATGAGTGTGTGTGTGTGTGTGTGTGTGTGTGTGTGTGTGTGTGTGTGTAAAGAGATTTTGGAAAGACGGCAGTAGGCAGGGATGGAGTAGTTTTAAAATGTCTCTGAATCTTCAAATAAAATAATGGAACTACAACAAACCAAAAACCTATAGAGACTTTCAACAGAATTAGGAAATAAGATATCTCCATGACACAAGAATATAAGCAGATAAGGGCAAATTTCTGAAAGCCCCAGACCACCTGGGATTTGCATCTGAGCAGGAAAAGGCAGAGTGGAACAAGTGATGTCTATCAGTCTTAAGTCCATTTTATGAGACTAAATAATTCATTTAAAAAGAGAGGTTTAATTTGGCTCATGGTTCTGGAGGCTGGGAAGTCCAAAATGGAACAGCCTCATCTGGCAAGGGTCTTATACTACTTTGAGTATGGCAGCAAGTGGAAGGGCAAACAGTCACATGCAAGAGACAAAACATGAGGGGTGGCCACACTGTATCACAGTCCACTCTCCTGGTAACTAATCTAGTTCCTCAAGAGTGAGAATTAACTCCCATGAGAGCATTAATCCCTCCAAGAGGACAGATTCCTGTGACCCAAACACCTCTTAAAGGTCTCGCCTCATCCTCACACTGTTATTTTGGGGACTAAGCCTCAACATAAGTTATGTTAGGGACAAACTATATCCAAACCATTGCACTGAAGACCTGAAAACAGGAAAATGCCCAAATATTTGCTGGAAAGCATGAAACCTGAGGAGGTTTGCCCACTCCAAAATGTAACAAAGTAAGGAGTCTGCAGTGGGATTGAAGAGACTGGAATGGCCTAGCTCAGTGAAGTGAAGAAATTGGAACATAAGAAACAGCAGGTACAGGTAAAAGTGAGGGAAGGAAGCAGAGCCAGGAAGTCCAGATCAAAAGCTGCTATGTATTGAAACCTAACAAAAATAATGGAAGAGGAGTTAAAGCCCACTTCTTTCAAAGATTCAGGAAAATGCACTTCACACAATAATGAACAATAGAGAAGCACTGAGGTAAAATCCTGTACAATGTAATTTGCTGATATTAGAAGTATAAAAATAAGTCAGGCAAGATGGCATATGCCTGTAATCCCATCGACTCAGGAGGCTGAGGATGGAGAATTGCATGTTCTCCAGCCCCAGGCAATTCAATGAGAATCTTCTTTCAAAAAATAAAAAGGGATTGGGGTGCAGCTCAGTGGTAAGAGCAGCCCTACCATTGCTCTAGAATAAATAAATAAATAAGAGCAAAAGTAAACATCCCAAGCTCCCAATGAAACAATTCACCCTACCTGTGAACTTAACCTGAGTCTCATCAAGCCACTGAATTTAGAAGGAGATCTTTGCAGGAAATACACAGGACAGAAGAGCATGAACCTCACAGATCCAGATTGTGACAGGTCAAATGATCCAGATTGTGAGAGAGACAGGTCAAACTATCTAAATTCTTTCTATAAGCATATTATTCTTGATCTCCTATTTATTTGCTTTGTTTGGTGTTATGCTTTAATTTTTAAATGTATAAAGAACCAAAAGTCCCTTCTACTGCTCAGATTCTCCTTGAGGGAACCATCCAATACTTATGATAGAATTAAAGAATGCAATTGTAGTCCTTTCCACTCATTAATTATCCATGAAATGAAATTAGACCTGACTCATTGACTCTTTTTAAAATTATTTTTATTTATTTTTTATTTTTCGGCGGACATAACATCTTTATTTGTATGTGTTGCTAAGGATTGAACCCAGGCCGCACAGCATGCTACCGATTGAGCCACATCCCCAGCCCATAGACCTGACTCATTGACTCTTTTTTTTTTTTTTTTTTTTTGGATACCAGGGATTGAACTCAGGTGTGCTTAACCGCTGAGACACATCCCCAGACATTTTTTAATTGTTTTTAAATTTTGAGACAGGGTCTCACTAAGTTGCTTACAGCCTCACTAAATAGCTGTCTTTGAATATGCGTTCCTCCTGCCTCAGCCTCCTGAAATGCTGGGATTTCAGGTATGTGCCACTGCACTGGCTTGAATTCTTTAATTGATAAATCAGAGGAGAAAGAACAAAGGAATGAAGGGATGTCTGCAAATCAAGAAAGCCCATTTTTTTTTAAATAGATAAGACCAAATTATGATGTCTAAGGATACAATTTGGCTGATAAGGACAATTTAAAATGTAATAAAGCAATCACTATTATCAAATCAAGTTTATTTTGTAGAAAAGGAGTGATGGAATTAATTGAAAGGCACAAAAAGGTGATATTCTAATTCTACCATTTCTTGTTTTAGTTTATAATTGGTAATTTTAAATTCCTATTTCTTGTTTTTAAAGTTACTAATTGGGGCTCTTTGCTTCTCCCCGTTCAACAGACAGCCTCATCTTCTTGTCTTATGTGGTGTCAGCAGCATCTGTGACATGATGGTGAAGGTTGGGGTGAACAGATTTAGCCCTATTGGGTCCCTGGTCACCAGGGCTGCTTTCAACGCTGGCAAAGTGGATACTGTCACCATTAATGACCCCTTCATTGACCTCAACTACATGGTCTACATATTCCAGTATGATTTCACCCATGGTAAGTTCAATAGCACAGTCAAGGCTAAGAATGGGAAGCTTGTCATCAATGGAAAGTCTGTCTCCATCTTTCAGTATCAAATGGGGTGATGCTGGTGCTGAATATGTTGTGGAGTCCACTGTTGTCTTCATTACATGGAGAAAGCCAGGGCTTATTTGAAGGGCAGTGCCAAAAGATTCATCACCTCTGCTCCTTCTGCTTCTAAATTTGTGAAGGACATAAACCACAAGAAGCATGACAATTCCCTCAAGATAATCAGCAATGCCTCCTGTATCAACTGCTAGCCTCCCTCTGGCCAAGGTCATCCATGACAACTTTGGCATTGTAGAAGGACTCATGACCACAGTCCATGCCATCACTGTCACTCAGATGGCTCCTCTGAGAAACTGTGATGGCCTGGGGCTGCCCAGAATATCATCCCTGCATCCACTGGTGCTGCCAAGGCTGTGGGCAAGGTCATGCCTGAACCGAATGGGAAGCTCACTGGCATGGCTTTCCATGTGTCCACCCCCAATGTGGATCTGACCTGTCAACTTGGAGTAAGCTGCCAAATATGACGACATCAAGAAGATAGTGAAGCATGCATCAGAAGGTCCCCTGCAGGCATCCTGGGCTACACAGAGAACCAGGTTATCTCCTATGACTTTAACAGTGATACCACTCTTCCACCTTCGATGCTGGGGCTGGCATTGCCCTTGATGACTACTTTGTCAAGCTCATTTTCTGGAATTACAATGAATTTGGCTATAGCAACAGGGTGGCCGACCTTATGGTCTACATGGCCTCCAAGGAGTTAGAGCCCCTTGTGAAAGGACTCATTGACCACCTGCCCCAGCAAGAACAAAGAAGAAGAGAGAGGCCCTCAGCTTCTGGGCAGTCCCTCAACATACTGAGAATCTCCTGTCATCCCAATTTCCATCCAAGACCTCCTGAAGAAGGGGAGGGGCTTAGGGAGCCTTAGTTCACATACCATCAATAAAGTTCATTGTATCCCAATAAATAAATAAAAGTTATTAATTGGTCATCTTTTGTTAAAAAATGATTTCCTGCATTTTCCTTGGTTTCCCTGGGAGTATGGTTCATATAGAAAGATAGGACATATGCTTAGTGGAATGGGGCACAGGAGGCAGCTTCTGGGGTGACACAAACTGTTCTATTCCTTGTCCTGAGTGATTACAAAAATGTGCAAAGTAGTGAGATTAGTGTGCATGAAGGAGAGGTAGAAGGGAGCCAGCTGAAAAAAAGAAAAAAATGTTCTACTAACACAGAAAAGCACATATTATCAATGGCATTAATGCATTTGCATAAAACTAATAAGTAGGTGTGGGTCTATCTCAAAATAAATTTTAAAAGAGAGCATCTATCCATGCATGCAGGTAAATTTAGGCATAGCCCACTTAACAGCAGATAAATGTGTAAAATATCCTTTCAAAGTTCCTTTTAGGAGCAAAAAGGGGGTCACCTAAGGTGCCAGTAGTAATCTCAGGATTCTGGATGCTGGTTGCATGAATTCAGTTTGTGAAAAAATATTGGGCTCTACCTTTATAATGAAAGCACTTTCTATAAGCATATTATTCTTAATCTCTTGTTTATTTGCTTTGCTATTACGCTTTAATTTCTAAAATGCATAAGGAATCAAAAGTCCCTTCTATTGCTCAGATTCTCCTTGAGGGAACCATCCTATACTTATGATAGGATTAAAGAATGCATACCAACATGTAGAACTGGAATTGTAGTTCTTTCCACTCATTAATTATCCATGAAATTAAATTAGACCTGACTCATCAGCTTGCTTGTTCTTGACTGGAAGAGAGACTGGACTATGGTGACTCTACTACCAAAACATTGGTCTGGGAGTGACTTAGCACCTACAGGTCTACCCCATGGAACCTAAGAATACCCATGGTTGCTGACTGCTGAGTTCAATCCCAATGAATGGGCCCAAGATGGGAATTGAAGAAAACCTCACTAATGACAGTCTGGGAAGAACAGAGGTCAGAGATTAAAAAGTAAATAAAATAGCCTCCATCTCTTCCTTCATACGAATGAATTTTGAGCTATGGGCTCTAATATCACTTTATTTTTTTAATTTTTTTGGTGGGGATACTAGGGATTGAAATCAGGGGCACTCAGCCACTGAGCCACATCCCCAGCCCTATTTTGTATTTTTTTTTTTTACAGGGTCTCACTGAGTTGCTTAGTGCCTTGCTTTTGCTGAGGCTGGCTTTGAACTCATGATCCTCCTGCCTCAGCCTCCAGAGCTGCTGGGATGATAGGTGTATGCCACTGAGCTCAGCCTTAGGCTCTAATATCACTTTAAAGCATAAATCAGCCTATTTTTCATTAAATAACCTCATGGAAATGAAAACTAACCATTAGAATTTTTCTTTAAATTTTTTGATCCTATTAACTCTGAGATTCCAGAGTCCCTCAAAGAAATATTCACCTAATGGGATTTGCTGTAGCTACCATTCTTGGTTCCTAAACCTCATAAGGCTTTTGGGAAAGGAAGTAGTACTTTTTGATCCCTAAGAATATTGGTCATTTGAGCTCCTTGGCCAAAAAATGCTTTGGAAATACCAAGACTCAAAATCTCTCTCTAGGTCAAATACCTTGTAGGAAGCTCTCTGCTATAGTTTGGATCTTAAATACTGCCCCACCCCCACCTTAGCCCCCAGCTTGCCATTATTGGAAAGAGGTAGGGCCTACTGGGAGTTCTTCTGTTCCCTGGGGAGGGGGGTGCCTGTGAAGGGGATAGTGAGGCCCCAAACCTTTCTTCCTCTCTCTCTTGCTTCCCCACCGTGAGGGGCACAGATGTGCTCTCCCACATGTTCCCCCACCATGGAGGGCTGCCTCATCACAGGCCCCAAAGCAAGGGGGCCAACTGATCACAGTCTGAAAATGCTAAAAATACTAGCCAAAATAAACCTTTTCTCCCCATAAGGTGATTATCTCAGGTTTTGTCCCAGTAATGGAAACTAACACAGTATCTAAGCAACAGTAAATGCGAACAGATGTCAAAAAAGAATCAGCAGCATTGCAGATCTGACCTGAAACCACAAATATCGGATCCCAGCAACAGGCCCCTACTCACTCTCCACTCTCTCCCCACTCCAGACTCATGGTTAATAAGCAGGATCAGGGCCACCTGGGGAGGATTTGGCTCCAAGAATAAAAGCATTTGTCTTCCCCGACCACAGCCACCATATGCGATATAGTCACCCTAGGCCTCCTCCATGACCATAAAGCCCAGGAATGGGTACCTGTGAACTCCTCTTTCATCCTTCATGTATTCTTATCCAAATCCAATTTAAGTTAGCATGTCATATGTTAAGCCTGTGTTCTACCACAGAGCTATACCCCCAGCCCAGTGCAAAATTTCCTAAGGTTTGGCACCAAATATTTCTCTAACTTTAAAGAGATCCTAATTTTTTTTTCTTTTCGTACTGGGGATTGAACCTAGGGAGTGCTTCACTACTTAGCTACATCCTCAACTCTTTTTTATTTCAAGACAGGATCCCACTAATTTGCCAAGGCTGGCCTGAACTTATGACCCTCCTGACACAGCCTCCCAAACTGCTGGGATTATGGGCATGTGCCAACACACCCAGCTCAAAAAGAGATCCTGTAAAGGATAAAAAAAAAAAAATACTCTGCTGGGCACTGTGGCAAACACCTATAATCCCAGTGACTAAGGACGGGAGGCTGAGGCAGGAGGCAGGAGGATTGAAAACCCGAGACCAGCCTTGACAATTTAGCAAGACCCTGTCTCAAAATCAAAAATAAAAAAGATTGAAGATGTATATCAGTGGTTCAATCATCATAAATTCCCTCACTTATGATACTTGTGCACTGTTAATAGGCCTACCAATAGATTGATATTTTAAGAATATAATTTAGGGTACTTTTCATCATTATCTACTGGATCCAATAATGGAAACCACATCAGCTAAGGATCCTGAGAACAACCAGACTGATGTCATCCTTATGTGCCTTCCCATGTCCACTCTTCACCAACTTTCCTTGAAAAGAGCCTGAAAATCCCAAAATTGTCTCTTACTCTCACGATGGCCCACATTCTCCCTTGAAAGTGGATTTCTTGCTTTCCTAAATAAATCTCTGTGCCTCTACTGATGTGGGCTGAAATTCTTTTTCATCACGTATGTCAAGGACCCCACTTGTCCTGTGTTGAGTTTCCCTTTGGGAACTCCCTGGGACCTTCTGGTGGTATCTCTTGTCTGGTGACAGATTGTAAGACTCTGAGAAGTCATGGTGAATGACTGATAACACTTTCAGAACAGAGTCACCCAGAGCTATTCTGAAGCTGCACTGCTGTGAAACAAAATGCTTTCTTCCACCAGGTACAGTGGTATACACCTGTAATCCAGCAGTTTGAGAGGCTGAGACTGGAGGACTGAAAGCTCAAAGTCAGACTCAGCACTTTAGTGAGGCCTTAAGCAACTTAGCAAGACCTAGTCTCTAAATTAAAAAAAAATTATTTTAAAAGGGCTGGGGCTGTGGCTCAGTGGTTAAGCACCCCTGGGATCAATCCCTGGTACCAAAATGATGATGAGGATGAGGATGATAAAAATGACAACAATGACAATGAAATGCTCCCTTCCTTCCCACCTACTGCCAGTGACATGAGAATATAAACATCATGAGGATTCATGCCAACCTTCTTCAGGTATCATGGAGACAGGACACTCCAGCAGACATCTGTGTAATGAAAAGAGTATGTGTGGTAAACTACTAGAATAATGTTGTCTGTTCCAGATCATAAAATAATTTTATCTTTGAATCAATCCAGACTTCAGAAAACTGTGAAGCAGGATGCCTTTGTTCTGCCTAACAGCAGAATTATTTTTACAGAATTAAAATTTAGACCTACACTGAAGGAAATAAGAAATAAGCCATGTGAAACTCACTGCTAAATTTTCTATAGGGCTCTTTGTTGTTTTTGTTTGTTGGTGGTACTGAGGATTGAACCCAGGGACACTTACCACTGAATTACCTTCCCAGCCCTTTTTATTTATTTATTTAGAGACACGTTCTTGTAAGTTGTGGGGAATGGCCTCAAACTTTCAATCTCCCTGCCTTACCCTCTCCTAAATCAATGAAATTAGAGGTATGTACCACCTTGCCTGGCTTCTATAAAGATTTTTTTGAAAATAATCATATGATGAGGGCCACTGAGAAAAACTTTGTATATCTCCTTTTCAGAAACCAAAGAATGTTTCCTAGAATATTTATTTTTTTACTCAGAAATTATGGTGAATTTTATAGCTTAATCCTTCTTTTGCTTTGATAGCTAAAAGCTTCCAACCTAATTTACAGCCCATCTCTATTGATTGTGTAGAACTTGGTAACACCCAGTTTGTCACCATCCTTACTCCTGACCTTATCTTATTTACAGTTTTGGTTTGTACAAATTCATCAAATATTTGAAGGATACTGGCTACATAGAACTCTAAAAGCTGCTACCACTAAATTTTCAACCAAGGCATAGAGTAATAAAAAGAAATTCATAAACTCTCCAAATTATGTTATCTCTAATTCCCACTCCAGTGTGCTCTTTATTTGAAAAAGTGGAAAGTAGAAGATAAGCTATCTTCCTCCTGCAGCAAGTTGACAAGCATTTATCCACCCCTTCTTCACTACTTGCTAAGAAGTACTTGTTGCCCTTTGTAGCAAGAAATTTATGGGTCAATATTAGATCAAAATCATACACACACACACACAAACACACACACTCACACACAACATGCATGTGAAGTTGTCAAAAAGAGCCACTGCCTGTCAGCCTCAGGACTTAAATATGGAACTCCCTTAGCTCTTCTCAGGTGTGTGTGTGCTTCTTGTATCTTCAAAGCATTTTCCTTCTAAGTTGTCTATACATGATATTTACACTTCCACATGCTTTACTTTCATTATTATGTTTGATATCTATGAGGAAAACAATGCTTTAGAAACTAAATATGAAAACATTCTTGTGGGTAAATATCCTGACAATACAATTAGTACTAAAGTTCCCTTTGTCCACTTGCTCTTCCTGAGCCTGGATGCCTTCCAGAGTCAGCCACTGTTGATGCATGTCCTTCCAGATTCATGCATAATCATGCAAATATATACATCTATAGTAATATGTTGGTTTGTATTGTGTGTCTGTGTTAATCAAATGAATGTTGTACAGGTTGTACTGTTCTGCAACTTGCTTTTTTGACTTAATAATATATCTTAGGGCAGTTTTCCTACTCAAAGGAAAGAGGTCTTTTCTTGCCCACGGCCTGTGCAGGCAACAGAAGCTGGGTCCCCTGTGTGGAGTGGGTTGGATGAGAAAATACAGTGAAAAATAACATGACACAGAAAATAGTTTTAAAGAGCAGGGGCAGGACAGCTTTAACCTTAAGGGTCAAGCTTCCATGCTGAAAAGAGAGCTTTATTTATATGGGAGAACTTTAAAGGCTTTCTACGGAATGTTCTTAGCCCATTAAGGTAGGATGTAGGCTATCTAGTTCCCAATGAGTCATACCCAACTCGGGAGCTAGGAGACCTAGCTGACTGAAGACAGGTCACATGCATTGCACAATCCATTAAGAGGGAGGAGCCACAAAATAGCTTGCAATGCCAAACCAAAATCTCCTTGGCTCCAAGGCCAAGTGAAGATGCTCAAATAGCTCCAGGGTGGCTCCCCGAAGTGTTTTTTATGTTAACTCATCCAAACACATCTTCTGGCAATAGCTGCTGTTCTTCCATCTTTGCTCTTGACTATGACACTGAAAAACACCTAACGTACAGGTCAAAAAGGAATGTGGAAAATCTTTTTGGAGATAAGGGAATTGAACTCAGAGCCTCATGCATGCTAGGCAAGCATGCGACCCCTGAACTACTTTCCCAGGCTTGAAATTCGGAAAATCTGATTATTCAAGTGTGACTACCTCATAATGTCACTGTGCTGGTATATGGTCTAACCCAATCTTATTTACTTATTATTAGTCTTGGTCTGAAGTTCATTCACTTAACAGTTATTTAGTGGTTATAATAGACACTGTTCCCGGTTCTGAGGAAAGAGCTATGAGCAATAAAATACAATCTCTACTTCCATAGCACTTACATTGCCTTGAGGGGAGACAGACAATATAATAGAAATAGTAGTTGTTTAATAGTAAGTGCTACAAAGAAAGAAGGGAAAAAAAGAATAATGGGAGGGCTAGGATTAGCTCAGTGGTAGAGCACTTGCCTAGTATGCTCCAGGTTCTGGGTTAGATCCCTAGCACAGAAAAAGAAAGAAAGAAAGGAAAGGAAGAATAGGGTTCTCTGCTGGACCCAGTGATGTACACCTGCAATTCTAGCAGCTCAGGAGACTGAGGCCAGAGGATTGCAAGTTTAAAGCCAGTCTTGGCAATTTGGCAAGGCCCTAAGCAACTCAGTGAGATACTAAAATAAAAAATGAAAAGGGCTGTGGATGTGGCTCAACTGGTTAAGCACCCCACTGTTCAATCCCTGGTTTAAAAAAAAAAAAAAGGAATAAAGAATAGGGTTTTCCAAGAGGAGGCCAGAGATTATAATTTTGTTGTTGTTTTGTCAGGGAATGGAATTTTATTTATTTAAAAAAATTTGGGGAGATACTGAGAATTGAATCCAGGGGCATTTTACCAACGAACTATATCCCCAGCATCCCTTGCTTTTTTTTCCTTTTATTTTGAAACAGGCTCTTACTAAGTTGTTGAGGCTATTTATGACCCTCTTGTTACCAGCCTGAGTTGCTGGAAGTATAGGTTTGCACCACTGTGCCTGGATAGGGAATGGCAATAAGATACAAGAAATGATTTGTGCAACTTCTGGGTAATCCCCTTTAAGGAAAGGAATCCCTGTTGATTCCTTTCTTAATGGATGGACAATATGGGTGATGTCTTATTTGAATAGAGGTGTGTGGGGAGGTGAATGAACTTGTGGATAGGAAAAGAGAAAGTAGATTTTTAATTTTAGCCGTAATATTACACTCATTTAAAAAAAAAGAAAGAAAGAAATCTTGAAGCAAATAATAAATGTGTTAGCAGTTGTTCATTGTGATTGGTGGAAACGTGAATGCTTACTTTTAACAACTCTTATCAGGTGCAATGGTGCACAGCAGTAATCCCAGCAGTTCAGGAGGCTGAGGCAGGAGGATCCCAAATTCAAAACTAGTTTTGGCAACTTAACAAGACTCTAAGCAACTTAGTAAGACCCTGTCTCAAAACTAAAAAAATAAAAGATCTGGGATGTGGCTCAGAGGTAGAGGGCCCCTGGATTCAATAGTGCCAAAAAAATAAAAATTCCTTTAATGTCTATATATTTTCTAATATTTATGTATTTATTTATTTATTTTAGTACTGGGGACTGAACACAGAGTCTAAGTCATATGCCCAGTCCTTTTTATTTATTTATTTATTTTGAGAAAGCATCTTTTTGAATAGCTCAAGCTGGCCTCAAATTGGCAACTTCCTGCCTCAAACTTCTGAGCAATGGGGATTACAGGTATGCAGCACCATGCCTGGCAGTGATATTTTTTCAAATGTATAAAAAGAAATTATAGTACATTCATCTGCTAGAATGTTTATAATAATTTAAAATAGCATTTCAGGAGAATAGTTAATGGCTGGCTACAGTGGTACATTCCTGTAATCCCAACATCTCAGAAGGCAGAGACAGGAAAAAGAGGCAAGTTCAAGGCCAACTTAATTAAACATTATCTCAAAATAAAAAATAAAAAGGACTGTAGGTGTGGCTCTGATGTAAAGCCCTAATACCTAGAAAAAATATAGTTAATGATATGGGTCAAACATCTGGCTGATTAGCTTAATAATCATCTATTAGATTTTGTTTGGGAGAATTGTAGTGGGGATTAAACCCAGGGAAGCATTACCACTGAGCTATATCCCCAGCCCTTTTATTTGTTTACATATTTTGAGACAGGATGATCTCATTAAGTTGCTCAGGGCCTCACTAAATTGCTGAGACTAGCCTTGAACTTGTGATCCTCCTGCCTCAGTCTCCTAGGTTGGTGGGACTACAGGCATGCGCCACCACACTGGGCTACATTGTTTTTATTTATTTTTTAACTAACATAAAAAGGCTTATTTAACTAATCTATTTTCCAAAATAGCCTCAGCCAGATCATGGAATTAGCCTGCTCATAAATCTCTTCTCTTAGAGCAAGTATGAAACAAAACCAACAAATGCTTAAAAGTCATCTGATGGAGAAATTGCTTTACCATCCATGTGATGCCCTATAAACATATTAAGAAAGAATACTAAAATGTTAACAGTAATTATCTGTGGTTTTTCTGTAGTTTAAAAACATTCTAAAATATGTATTATTATCTGTATAACCAGGAAAAGTTCATATTTTTCAAAGTTAAAAGAAATATTCAAATTTAAGAGCATCTTAGAGTCTAATGACCATTTTATATTCATCAAAGATACTAAGAAAATTATATTCATTATGATACTTGGTGGTTTTGCTTATAAGAAAGGAATTGTAGATTCTCAGTGAAGTCTCAATGCAGAAGACATTGTTCTGGCACTCACAGATAGACCTTGGTGTCCCTCTGTTGAATATAACCAATATCCCAGAAAAATCAGTCTCAAAGGCCACTCTATGACCATAATGTATCAAGACAAAAACAAGACCATATCATGTTTTAACATAGGCAAAAATGTGAACCTTGTCCAACTGGGCTAGAGAATAAAAAATAGTATTTACTAAATCCTGGGGCATTTTTTAAATCATCTGCTAAAATGGAATAGTTAATGCCGCCAAACAATATATTCAAAGAGAGAATCTGACTAAGTCAAAATTTCTGACCTAGATTCACAAGAAGAAATATATTTGGGATTTAGTACATACATACATAAATTTAAACAAAAGTTTAATGACATAATACTCACCTTTACTGTGATTCACCTTTTCATGTGAAAACTTTCTTTTCTATTTCTTTCTCTCTTTTTTTAAATTTAACAGTTGATTTTAGCAAAGAATGATTCATGAATGAGGCAACTCTCAGAACCAAAAGAGATTCAGAGAGCTATGCTCACTATTCTATTTCTTTTTCAATAAAGCTGTTCACTACTCACTAAATTGTTTTCTCAACCTTCAATTTAAAACACGCTGATTAGGTTTTAGATATAAGCTAAATCCAATTAATTAAGAAGGAATTAGATTCAATCTAATTGAGATGAAGAAATCTTCATTCACTTATTAGAAAACATTTTTTGAGTCAGACTCTGACTCAGTTATAAGTAGTTAACAAAGTCCCTGATTTCATAGATTTTACATTATAAAGCTGTGCTGTCCAATACAGCTATTAGACAAGAGTATCTAAATTTAAATTAATTAAAATTAAGCAAAAATAAACATTCATTTCCATAGTCAGATTAACCAGTGTTCAAGTGCCCAATAGCCACACATGAGGTTAGTGGCTAGGTTGGAACAGATATAGAACATTTCTAGGAAGAAAACTACCTTATAACTTGACTAAAATAATGACTTGTTGACATAAAGCCTCAAAAAAAAAAAAAAGAGAGAGGGAGAGAGAGAGAAGAGTAAGAATTTATTCACACTCTCAGAATGAGAAGGTTCAGACTGCATCTTAGGAATAGAACAGTTTGGCTGGTTCATTCCTAATCACCTCTGTCACAATTATATATTGCAGGGCTGGGGTTGTGGCTCAGTGGTCGAGTACTTGCCTAGCATGTGTGAGGCACTAGGTTTGATTCTCAGCACTGCACATAAATAAATAAATAGATAGATAAATAAGTGAAGCTTTATCAAGAATTAAAAAAATAGCAAACAATTATTTATTGCATCCTGAACTCCTCTGCCTAATTCCATATTAATTGAACCACGTTTTGGATAACTTACTTTCTTACTACAGCTACAAATTTCTCATTATAAATTAGTGGCATTCTGGTTTACAAATCAATCACTTAGGAGTTTAGTAAAAATTAGCTGAGAATCAGAACCAGTCCTCTTTGCACTATGGTCACAGCAGGAACTATCAGCTGCCCATGTTCTTCCTTTCTGTAAAAATCCTGATTTTATTTAGTATAGCCATGAGCCAGTGATAATGAGTTAGACAACTACAATTTTTGCCTTCCTTGCAACTGCATGCCTCCATGAAATTGCTCTCAGTGGGACCCCTAGAAGAGCTCTTCAAAAGGGACACACAATTGGAACAAACCACTTATGTCCTTCCTCTCTTGTGGGCTGCCTGCAAGAACAATTTGATGGCTGGAATTCCAGCACCTGACATATACCATATGGACAGTGGAAAAGAAGGGAAAAGTCTGGGCTCCTGATGCCCATGGAGATACCATACTTTTGAATTTATTCTACATGAAGATAAATACTTATGTATTTAAACCATTGTAGTCAATCCTAGATAAAATGAGGAGTCCTTCTAAGGTAATTTTCTCATATGAGGACTTTGTGTGAAGAAGCCAGAAGACATTCTCTTTAAAATCTCCTTAAATGCAAGAAATGCCAAGTTATTATCAGTTGTAAAATTTAGGACAGATATAGATTTTGTTAGAAATCACTGCTTAAATCATTGTTAAGGAAAAATGTTGTCAAAAAACAATTTTTAATGATATGAAAATGAAAGATATTTAGTTTAGATAAAGGCCTAATGTTTGCCATTTTGTCAGTGACTTACAATTAGTACTTAATTTTAGCCCAACCAGTTGTATTCCTGGTGTTCTAAATAGGCATTTTCAACTACAGTACAGATTTTCTAAACTGCAGAACGATATGTATAAAATATACTAAAACTCAAATCAGATTCCTGAGATTTTTTTTAGAATATGTAATCACAAAATTGCTGTGAATTATCAAATATGAACCTGAAATAGAAAATCTTAAGGCTACAAGTTGATCAGCTATCTGCAATCAACAAGGGGATCAGCAATCCATTATTAGTACTGGGATGAAATAGATCATCTTTAGTACAATATGTATTAACAAAGTCCCCAAAATGTTTTCATATACCATAGAATTAATGGAATAGTTTCAGGACATTTCTGAAAAGTGTTAAATTTGGGGAAGAATTATGTGTTGAAATTCTAGCAACATTTATTGCTCACCTGTTGAGGATACTAGGCATTTTCTCAATTTTTTAAAACTCCCTTTTTTACTAGGACTCAAGGGAAGCTGACTTTCGCAAGGTCACAGAACTAGTAAAACCAAGATTTCAGTTTAGGGTGCCTTGGTCTCTTCAACACTTTTTCACTGTTTTTATGTATCTTGAAAAAAATAATGTTTTTCTTTGGATAAAGAGCTGGAAAAAGTAATGTTTAAGGGCTCTGTATAAGTGAATGGGAATGTTTTAAATAATGTGAATGTTAAAGCTAATAAAATCCTGTAATAATCTTATTGGGGAGGGTATTGGGGGTGTTGATCTCAGAGGTGCTTTACCACTGAGCTATATCCCAGTTCTTTTTCTATTTTAAGACAGGGTCTCATAAAGTTGCTAAGTCGCTGAATTGTTGACATTCTCCTCCCTTAGCCTCCCCAGCTACTGGGATTACAGACATGTGCCTCCATACTGGGTGAGAATCCCATTTCTTAGATGACTGCCACTTTGACTTCATCATCCCAATACTGTCCTATGTCCTGTTCTTTTACAGGCTTGCTCTCTTATTCTGATGAATGTCTGCGTTTATGAAAAATTATTAATGTATAATAATTGCCTGCTTCTTTGACTCACCAGAATGAGAATCTACAAATTTCTGGATCTAATCTGTTCACAGTCGCAATCATTTCATTTCTGTGGAAATTCCAGTGCCAGGAATACGGTAGAGCACAAAAATAGAGGGGTAATGGAATAAGCCCTCAAGTTTCATCCAGGTATATAAAAAGACCATACCTAAAAAGGTGTGTTTTGGGTTTGTATTGTTGTTGTTTTTGTACTTAGTAACTGGGTCTAAAGTCCTTCAACTAACAAGTGGGCAAGTGGGAAATTCCTTATTTTTGTTTGGTAACTTTGTGGCACCGGATATAAAATTTACACTTCATCTTAAATGTGACAACGTATCCCTTTTTTTCAAACAAAGCACATAATTCAAGCCCAGGTCTTCAAGCCCAGGTGTAAGACAGAAAAGATGTCTTTAGCTGTCCGCCACAGATAGATGAAAAATTTTCAAATCTGGGGCCAAATGAAAGAGATTAAAAAAAAAAAAATCCGTGTAAACGCTTATGACACCTTCCTTCCTCACCAGGTCCCTCAGCCCCAGGCCCCGCGCCCGCCTCGATTCCCCGGGGGCTGAGGTCCGGGTCCCACCACCAGACTCAGCTCTGCCCCCACAAAGACGTGGAGAAGTCCAGCTGGAAAGCCCCTGAAAACTTCTCTGAGGCTCTCGGAGATCTGAAGAGCCAGACAGGCCGCGCGCCCTGCCCTTCACCTCGTAGACAGCTCCGCTGTTCCCTCAAGATTCAAGGTCCTAGCCCTCTGCACCAGAAATCCCCCTACATCAGCTGACATTTTTGCTCCCAGGGAGAGGGGGAGAGAAGGGAAGGTGCCAGCGGTGAGCAACGCTAGGCTGGGGCGGAAGCCTGAGACGTCATCTAGGCCCCACCCAGGCTCAGCAACTCCAGGAGCTGCCCCGCGGGGTAGGGCCACCACGCCCCGCCTCCCCAGCTGTGCCCCACCCCGGCCGGGGAGCGCCCTAGAGCCCTTCCAAATCCCCTCCCCCGCGCGCTCCTCCCGCCCCATCTCACGCACCCAGCCCAACGCGATATTATGTCTCCGCGACAAGTTCCCGGATGCTCGCCTTCCCTCTTGGGACCGCGCCGTAGCCCCACCCCCGCGCGGCTCTGCGTGCCACGTCACCGCTTGCGGCGCTTCCGGAGGCGCAGCGGGCGATGACGTAGAGGGACGTGCCCTCTATATGAGGTTGGGGAGCGGCTGAGTCGGCCTTTTCCGCCCGCTCCCCCCTCCCCCCGAGCGCCGCTCCGGCTGCACCGCGCTCGCTCCGAGCTCCGGGCTCCTGCTAAGCCAGCGCTGCCGCCGTCTCCCTCCAGTCGCCATCATGATTATCTACCGGGACCTCATCAGCCGTGAGTCCTGACTGCACTACTCTTACTGGCCCACGAGGAACTGGGGTGCGGGTGGGAGCGGAGAAGGCGGACACCGCCGCCGTCCTGGGTCCAGGGACGCCGGCCACCTTTCCGGGGGCGAGGAGGGATCGGTGCCGGGGAAGCGCCCGGGTCTCGAGCGCTGGGGCGGGGCAGGGGGCCGCGTGCGCCTGCCCGGCGCGGGAAATGGCGGAGCCGGCTCCAGGCCTCGGTGCCGGCACACCGTGATGAGTGGTTCCCTGTCCCCGAACAGATGATGAGATGTTCTCCGACATTTACAAGATCCGGGAGATCGCGGACGGGCTCTGCCTGGAGGTGGAGGGCAAGGTGAGTCGGTCGGCCGGCCGCGCGGGGGAGGCAGAGCCTGGCGGGCGGGCTCGGGTTTCCGCGACTCCCCCGCCCGAGGTTGTGCAATCCTCTCCGCCCCCTCCTGGCGGAGGAGTCGGCTCTTTCCGGGCTCGGGTTTTTCTAGAAAAGTGGAGGCGGAGCTGAGCCTGGAAATAGGTCCGCCGTCTCGGCGCCCATCCACCTTCCGGGCCTTCCGGGACATCTTGTCTCTGGTTTGGGAGCCCCAGACTCTTAAACATTTGCCCTGTCATCACTTAACCAGTGGCAACCCAGGAGCCCACAACTGGAAACGCGTTCCACATGCTTATAGTGAACCCATTTTCGTTCTGGTAAACAGGCAATTAGTTTCTGTTAAACCGTTTTGAGAAACCAACATTTCTTCCCCCTAAAAAATGGTGCTTTTGTGGTTTCCAACAAAAATTAAGAGTATTTGAGAAAGCATAAACTGCTGGCATAGGAGTTATTTTGGAATTTTTTCCCCCATTTTTGTAACTAAACTACTTACTCTAATGCAGATGGTCAGTAGGACCGAGGGTAACATTGATGACTCGCTCATTGGTGGAAATGCCTCCGCTGAAGGACCCGAGGGCGAAGGTACCGAAAGCACAGTAATCACTGGTGTTGATATTGTCATGAACCATCACTTGCAGGAAACCAGCTTCACAAAAGAAGCATACAAGAAGTACATCAAAGATTACATGAAATCGTAAGTGATCTTAACACCCAGCCAAAGTCTGGGATTGCTTATTTTAATAAGTTCCTTAGTAGTAGATCACTTATTTTAAGTTCTTGTGAAAGGCCTGATACTTTGTTGAAAAGCTCACTGACAAGGGTGGTTGCTTTCAGTAAACTACTGCAAGCATGCTTAAGCATGCAGTCTGGTCTTCTTAGAATGATATTTTTAAAATATTTGGAATTCTAAACATTTCTTGAAAGATTCCTTCTGTAAAGTAGTAATATCTTAATTGTGCTATTTGCTTATTGAAAGCTAGGCCTAGTGTTACAGAATTCTTTGTTGCTTGTACTTGTTACTTTAAAATTTTTTATATTGTTCAAAGTTCTATACTTTTAACAATCATTTAATGATATTGTTGTAGAATCAAAGGCAAACTTGAAGAACAGAGACCAGAGAGAGTAAAACCTTTTATGACAGGGGCTGCAGAACAAATCAAGCACATCCTTGCTAATTTTAAAAATTACCAGGTAAATACTTTCATTATTTGAATCAAATGGGTGTACTGTTTTAGCTGCAAAAACAGAAGGTAAGTTTTTAATCTTCCTATAATAATTGTTTGAGTCATTTAAATACATTGATGCATAGGCTTAATGGTAGTCCAGGTATAGGAAGTAACCTTCCAGGATCTTAAATGTTTCCATATTTTATGACTATTTTATGCTATTTCATAACATTTCTCAGTTCTGCCTTCTTGGACTTCCTTAACTTTCTAAATATTCCAACTTTTATTTTAAATTTCAGTGTCTTATGACACTGGCTTTTGGATGCATCTGAGCTTGTTGGATCTGTTATTGGAAAACTTCAGTGACTCCCCTTGACCTCTAAGATGTAATTTTAAAACAACACACATCGCAAGCTGGCTTTAAAATTTTTTAACTAACTTGTATTTCCATTTGATATACTTTAAATATTGTCAGCCTGACTACTGAGGCATGCAGGTTAGTTGGAATTTCATGTGGGCTTGATAAAGTAAAAGTTCCTAGAAAGCCTAAAGTGTTCCAGGATTGGTCTGCACTATTTTGATTTATTAGTGCTTTAATCAAGTGAACTGATGTTTGTGAATAATGAGCACTGCTTTTAGGTATCAGCTTTTACTTGCTGGAATTGCTTGATTTTTTTTTTTTTTTTTTTTGGTGGTGTAATAGGTTTGCTTTGATATGATATATTCATATATGGTGGTCTAATTCTGGGTATTTGTTTCCCAAGTTCTTTATTGGTGAAAACATGAATCCAGATGGCATGGTCGCTCTCCTGGACTACCGTGAGGATGGTGTGACCCCATATATGATTTTCTTTAAGGATGGTTTAGAAATGGAGAAATGTGTAAGTATGAGAAAGTGGTTTGAAATCAGTAATTTGTGAAAATAGAGATTTTTAGGTATGATTCTAAGTGTTTCTTGACAGAATGGATTCTACAACATTACTTTTAAAACATGGGATTTAGTTTGCTTCTCTTTGGGGATCTAGAGAGGATTGTATTTCACATGTAATAGATTCTTGTGGTATAAAGGCCTAGAATCTTGGTTATCTACAGAAAACAGTGTAGATGGTTCAGAGACAACACTATGTTGACCTTCCCCATTAGATATGACTTCTATTTTGTCACACATGCATGAGTGGCACTCTGGTTTACTGATAGTTAGCAATTGATCATTGAAAGTCTGAGATATTATATTCTAGTAAGTAGCTAGAACTGACTGCTAAGATCATTTTTAGTAAAAATAAGTGTGTTTGCTGTGCAAGGAACTTCCTGCAAAGAGGCTGTATGGAAACAGACATTGTCCTAGCTTCAGGGCTTCCTATAAATTAAGTAGAGGATATGAGCAAAATAAATGGCAACAGTGGCCTAAAATTAGGGACTGTACAAGATGGTTGACCATTCATACTCCATTTGAGCTTTTTGGTGGTATAATACTGCAAATTGGACTTGATGCATAATAAGATTTTTCTGGAAAATGTGCTACTTCCAATTGGGTAAGAATGTTCTGCATCCACTGATAGACCTTGAACAATTTGCTGTTGTTCTTTTGGTTTGCACTAGGATGCAAAAGAAAATAATCCCTGCGCTTTCTGTCTGTCTGTGTGGCAGTCCAGATTGAATTGGGGAATACAGCTGTAGTTTAGAAAAGTTGGTACTCTTTATTGGAAAAGGTATTAATGTGATCTTACTTTATTTTTACAGTAACAAATTTGGCAGTTACTTTGGACCTATCATCTGTCATCATAACTGGCTGCTGCTTGTCATCCACACAACACCAGGACTTAAGACAAATGGAACTGATGTCATCTTGAGCACATTTATTTTGACCGTGATTTATTTGGAGTGGAGGCATTGTTTTTTAAGAAAACATGTCATGTAGGTTGTCTAAAAATAAAGTGCATTTAAACTCACTTGAGAGAAGTTCTCTTAGTTTAATACATGTTTAAACTAAATCCAACCTGTAGTGTTCCTGGAGAAGCTAGAGCCTGATTGTAGGCCACCATTAGAAAGCTGACTGTCTTCAGATAACTCCTGCAGTGAAAACTACTTCTGCAACTGGAATCTAAAAAACAAGAATCAAGGTTTTAATTCTGACTTGTAATAAAGGGAAAGACCATGCTCATAACAGTGCCAACATTTGAAGTGTGGAACTTACACATTGCATCACCTACAATGGAAGTAGTTAACCCTGGAAGAGGTTACCAAAAGAATAAAGAGACACTAACTCAGTTGGAAGCAATGTATTGTCTGAGCTTATTTTAACATAAGTAGAATTAAGTTACCTAGAATGAATTGCCAATTCCCTGGTAACTAGAACAGGGGTTGGCAAAGGGGATTCATTCATTCTTCTACCTGTACAGCTCCAGGTGATGGTTGTATCTTTAAATGTTGGGGGGGGGTCAAAAGAATACCTTATGGGATATGAAATTTTGTGTCCAGTTTTTTGGGACACTTACTGTATGGTTTGACGATAGTTTGTAAAATGGAAAAAGCAGTTGAATGTGATGGTTGGGCCTTTTAAGTCCTTAAAACCCAGGTCCCTTGAAGCACACCAATCCCTCCTTTGAAAGAAAGGGAATAGCTGGTGGCCAGAGGAAAAATATCCAGAAAAGCTGTGTGCTTTGGAATGGATATGAATATGCATCTGACAGACCTGGAGCAATTAAAATCTGCTGCTAAGGTTTTCATTATTAGGTGAGAAGGAAAAAATGACCTTGCTCTTTGGCAACTAAGGTTGAGAGGGAAAACAGAAAATTCTTTTAGCAAATGGAATATTTTGCTTGGTTTATTACATCTTTAAAAGGTTAAACATAAAAAAGACCAGTCACTTCATTGACTCCATTTGGACATGTGAATCCAAAGATCAGACTATGGAATTTGCCATATAATTTCAAAAAATGTGGTCCTGAATTTAAGGCTAATAGGTTAATAGTGCCCCCTGGTGATGGAAAGCAGACCCAAACACTGGACTCTCCAGTTAATTTAAGCATTCTGGCTCTGACAGGAAATCAAAGGGAAAAAGTGCCAGCCCTATTTAGGCCATTACTTTCTGAAACATTGTAATTAGAAAGTATTTGGGGTGATCAATTCTGTTAAAACCAGGACAATCTGGCAGAGGGGTAAGGGCTTTAAGGTAACATCTAAATTGAAGTCTGATAGGTGAGCTGGCCCTGGGAAAGTGAAAATGAAATAGTAAAGGCTGTTGGGGAGGTGAACAGGTTCTCCTGCCCCAACATCTCAAAAAGTCCTTAGTTGTCCCTTGTTAATCTTTGTAGGTATACCCCCCCCATCCATGTGAAGAGTCCAGGTAGTTGTTTAAATACTATCCCTTTTTTTGGGGGGGGGGTCTTTGGTTATTCTAGGTTAAGACATTTTGAGATGAATAAGTGATCTATTGCTTCCTAAACACATCAGAAGTACATGTCATTTTGTTTGACACTAAGTTTGGTACAGGCAGGTTTTTATTGGCCCATGGCCAAGGGTTTTGTTGTGTGTATGGAAAATAAATGAATAGAGAAGGATTTTTATAGTGACTTTATAATGTGGAAAGAAGGTCACAATTGTATGTAGGGAGAGGTGAGCAGACCATCCAGGCAAAAGAACACTTTCACAGTCTGGAATGTGCTTAATGTGTTCTGGGAACAAGATGGCCACTGTGCTGACTCAAGAAGGTGAAAGGAAAGAGTTGAAGTAAAGAAGTATGATTGCATATGGGGAAAGACCAAGGCTTGCAGGAAAACCACAGTGCTGCTTTGAACAGAAGAGTTATAAGACTTAAATTTTCAAAGATCACTTTGGTTCCTGGGAGCAGGGTAAAAAGTATAGAGCAATTATGCATTTAATGCAATATTTCTAGGCAAGAGATGACAGCAGTAGTAGTAGAGATGGTTGGAAATGAAGGTAGAGGCAGTAAGCTGTGCTGATGATGTGTGAGGTGAGAGGTGAGAATGAACTTAATGAATGGATTGAGCAAAATGAGTGACAACTGTTGGATTTCAGTAGTGGGGAAGAAATGGGCTCCAAAAACACATTCACAGGTAGCACATGGCTCATGAAATGTCATAATACAATTGTGTGCTTGTTGTTACATCTGCTTAAGCAAAAGGTATGTGAATGACTCATTTGAATCATTAGAAATTTTTCTCAAAATTTAGTTGAATTGCTAGATTAGTATTGTGTTACCATTCTGAACTACAGTGTATTCAATAATTCGCTACAAAGTAAACAGTAATGATGACACAAGATTGCAAGAAGAACAGCAATGAACCTCAATTAACTTGAAAAAATGAATACATGGATATACATGTATATCCTTTGAGTGTATACAGGTGTGCTCACATGTAAAATGGAGTGACCTTGTCTGGTAGTCTATACTCTGAGTAAAATGGAACTAAACTCAGGTGGATTTGAATTCATTGGTATCATAGTGATTGGTGATTTACAACAAACAGTAGGTCACTGCTGCATGATCCTGGATCCTATGGTAGAAGTATACAGTTAACAGCCTGCTATTGGGCACAAATCTACCCCCCACCCCCAAAGAGCTCCAGCTTTGTGGCAATTAGCATGTATTTCTGGAGACTTTGCCCATAAGAACTGAGGGTGTAACTTGATATTTTTGGAAACATTTAATAATCATTATTTCAAGAAGTCCTTGAATTGTTCAACATAAAGAAGTAGAAGTCCTATATACCTTCTACTAAATAAAGCTTAAAACTGCTGTGAGAGCCACCTCAATAAGCTAGATTCTTGGACTGTGCAGATAAGTTAAAAATCATGTTGACAGTTTATATTTATCCAAGGAATTCCTCCAAGTCCATTCCTTGGCCATGGCGGCAATGATGTACAACCAACCATATGTAAGTCAGCAATCCAAAATAGATCTTGGAGTACTGCAGGTGCATGTTTTTAACTAAGAGGATATTCAGGGTTTTTGTTTGGTTGGTTGGTTGGTTTTGTTTGTTTGTTTTTGAGAGACTGTAGGCCATGAATTCCTCCTGTTATACATGATTTCATATCATTGTGCCTGGAGGTTGCCACTTGCAATTCTATATGCTAGGCCATGAGAAGCTATGGTGTGGATGTGGTTCTGGCAGGGTATCGGGAGTCACTCTGGAAATACACACCCTTAAGTCCTGAGCAAGAGATACAGAACAATTATTGCGCCCCTCAATAACTTGGGCTTTACCTCTGCTTGGATAATGAGGCGTGGCTCCAAGAGTAGGCATCACCCTGTGGGACTGAGTTACACTCACCTGTTCCTTTGTAATCCTACCCCTTTGCCCTTTTGGGAATAGAATGTTCCATGGAACTTGCCCGTGTGTGTGTGTCTCCTATATAAGAAATAAAGAATTCCAGTAGCTCTCTCTTTCCATGGACCCCTAAGGTTGGAGAGCCATCCTGGATTTTGAAAAGGTACTTCTGTGTGTGTGCGTGCTTTCTTTGCCATTTCTTAAGTTATTGGAATAGTCAGATTTGTGAACCCAGCATAGGTCACCAGCTAAGGATAGATGGCGATAGCAGGGGTGATACAGTTCAATGAGAAAAATATTAAATTGGAGCCTAGAGGAAAATTCTTTCCAAAGTAACTTGTCAATGTTTCCCTCAATTACTGCCTTTCTTCGTCCTGTGATATACTCGGTGTCCCTTGAAGTCTGCATTCTGCTCTTTTATGAGCTTAGAGGTCAAGCAGAGAGCACAGATAGAAAACACTGTGCAATGTTTTTTCTTGTGCAAGTAACAAGTTACAGACAAAATGAAAATTAGGACATTGGGTAACTCACTGGAGGAATCCCCTGACTGGGAGAAAACATGCAGAGACAGTTCATACTCCACCTTTAAAGTACAATTTTTCTAGTTTCTGTGTTTGTTTGTTTGCTGGGGCTGGGGGGAGCCCAGGGCTTCTCACATGCTAAGCATACACTCTTACCACTGAGCTACAACCCAGTGCCTTAGTATTTTAGAAAATAGTCCTGTAGCGCTACTAGACAGCCTTTGGTTCTGACATTCATTTGGATACTAGAAATCTAGTCATGTATGTGGTGATTGTCCTCATATGTAAAGGTGACAGATAAATCATAGTTTATTATCCAATGCAACTTGCACATGGCCTCATTGAGAGCATAGGGTTATGAAATTATTCTACCCAGTGCATAGTCTGCCATTCTCTAGCTGGAAGAGATTTGGAAATCTGCAGAGAAAGATGGTATTTTCTGGACCGCAACTCAAAACAGAGCAATACTTGTAATTTCCTTTTCCTTGAATACATTGATTTGGGGGTTTTTCTTTAAGAACTACCAATTTATCGTGCAAGTAAATACTTGAACTAATATTCAACCTGGGGAAAAAGCTGGCTGGTTAAAAAGAAAAAGTACTGTGCATGAAATTAGAAAGAAAAGAGACACCTTTATTTATTTATTTATTTTGTACCAGGGGTTGAATCCAGGGGTGCTTAATCACTGAGCCACATCCCAGCCCTCTTTTTTGGGGGGGCAGGGGTAGTTACTGGAGATTAACTCAGGGGCACTCTACCACTGAGCCACATCCCCAGCCCTGTTCTGTATTTTGTTTAGAGAAAGGGTCTCCCTGAGTTGCTTAATGTCTCACCATTGCTGAGGCTGGCTTTGAACTTGCAATCTTCCTGCCTCAGCCTCCTGAGCAGTTGGGATTATAGGCGTGCTCCACTGCACCACGCCCCAGCCCTTTTTTGTATTATATTTTGAGACAGGGTCTCACTGAATTGCTTAGGACCTTGCTAAGTTGCTGAGGCCGGCTTTGAACTTGCAATCCTCCTGTCTCACAGATACCTTTTTTCGACAACCTCACTGAGGTGGAACAATGTGTCAACAAATGGTGAGTATAAAATGGGAAGCTAAGTCAACTCAGAGGCTGGTGTGATGCATTATAACCTTTCTCCATCGTGAGCCTAGCACGCCTTTCTTCCGAAGCCTCCCCTGGTGTATAAACTGGAGGGGAATTCACAGCAGTGAATTTTGTCAGGTGGAACATGGGCTGGGTGACTGCCATGGGATCGGTATAACGGTAACACCAACTGCTGGCATCTATTAAAAGTAAAAGTGACTAAGCCTCTGAAATGTGGTTAAGTAATGTGCAACCTGTTCCACTCTGCTCAATAGACAAGGGAGGGTGGGACTGGGGGTGTGAGAGCTGCACAGACTTCCTGTGGTGGAGGAAAGCTCTTTCCTTACCATCATCACTAGGCTCAAGGCTGAGGCCCCTCTAACAAAGGACACATTAACGAGAGAAAAGCATGTACTATTTTTTTTTTAATGTAAGTTTTACATGACACAGGAGCTTCCATGAAGAAATGAAGACCCAAAAAAACAGGTAAACTTGCCTATGTTTAGGCTTGGGTTTGGGGGGTTGTTGTTTTTTTTAAGAATATAATTTAATCTTTTTATGCTTAGGGTTGGTGAGGAGTGGACGCAGGGGTGTGATCTAATGGAAACAGATGGGGGAAACTTAGCAAGGCCTGTTTGCTCAGATTCCCTCAGTGTCCCTGTGTCTTCAGAGATACTGATGTTCCTTTGCTCTGGGGATATGAAGGGCACCTCGCAAATGAGAGTATGATGATCTGTTTTAAGGAAGAAGGACGAAAGGGAAAGGAGGGGTGTCTTCCTGCTGCTTCTGTTATTTTCAAACGCCAAGATGACATAGTTGGGGGTAACACGTCCTGAAATCCCCCATTAGCACCCCAAGAGCAACATGGAGGCTCATTTTTCTAGGCATTCACTAAACCCTATATCAATTGGGTGTGTGAGTTGTGCAAATCTTTCAACTACTGATTAGCTTCCACTATCAAAGATCCTTTGAAAATCTTGCTGGATAATTCTTCTCTTCTAATCCCTCAATCTGCTTTTATCTCAAGCCACTTTTTATTACCCTCCAGTCAATCTCCTGCCTGTGTTAACTTTTTTTTTTTTTTTTTGGATACTGGGGATTGAACCCAGGGCATTTGACCACTGTGGCACATCCCCAGTCCTTTTTATATTTTATTTGAGAAAGGGTCTCACCTGAGTTGCTTAGGGCCTCAGTAAATTGCTGAGGCTGGCTTTGAACTTCCGATCCTTCTACCTCAGCCTCCTGAGCCACTGGGAATTTAGGCATGTGCCACTGTGCCCAGCCATTTTGCAATTCTTTTTTTTTTTTTTTTTTTTAAAGAGAGAGTGAGAGGGGGGGGGGACAGAGAGAGAGAGAGAGAGAGAGAGAGAGAGAGAATTTTAACATTTATTTATTTTTTCTTAGTTCTCGGCGGACACAACATCTTTGTTGGTATGTGGTGCTGCTGAGGATCGAACCCGGGCCGCACGCATGCTAGGCGAGCGCGCTACCACTTGAGCCACATCCCCAGCCCCCATTTTGCAATTCTTAATAAGAGGATGCTGCATTTTTTATTTTGCACTGGGCCCCACAGGTTGTGTCACCAGTCCCAGATGTGTGCTTGGGTAGATGAGAGAGGTATGTGTATATTCTGTTGAAGGTTGGTAATTAGTGGCAGGTGAAGCAAGGAAAGAGGAGAGGCAGAGGTAACTTGTTGACAGTGAAGTTCTTTGAATAACAGGACGTTGACCAATGAATGTGATTTAATCTAATAAATTAAAAATGCAGATAAAAGCTTTGAATATATGGATTTTTACATTTGGCTCTTCTCCAACAAAGAAATATGAGAATAATTGAGACTGATATCCCAGACAAACATTTCTTTTTCTAAATCATAGCAAAAGTTCCAGTCAAGAGCAATGGTACAGGCCTAAATCCTAACTACTTGGGAGGTTCAGGCAGAAGGATTGCAGGTTCAAGCCCAACCTCAGCAATGTAGTGAGACCCTGTCTCAAAAAATAAAAAGGGCTGGGTATAGCTCAATGGCAGAGCACCATTGGGTTCAACCCCCTGTGTCTAAAAAAAAAAAAAATCATGGCTAATATTCCTGAGCACACAGAGCAGAAATGACCCATTTGATGGAATGACCATCTCGACAGGGATGATTATCAAGAGGATGTACCTAAATTTCCAGCTGGGCACTGAGCATTGAATGTCTACTTTGTAACTAGGTATAGGACCTGGTAAGGTATAAGTGAAAAATTTTTTGAAGTTGTTAAGAAACTATTTCTTTCCATATAAACCTATGATGAAATTCTGTTCAAAGTCCTTCCTAATTGGGCCACTTGCTGCCTGTTCAGCCTTACCTGCTCCCCTCCCATTCATCCTCAGCTGCCAGGTGAAACACAAATGTTCTGACCCTGATTTGCCCCTTGAACTTTCCCCTCTCCTGAAAAATTCTTATTCTTTTATACCCAGCCTTCAAGGGTGGGCCACTTCATATTTTGTTTTGTTTCATTTTGTACCAGGGATTGAACTCAGGGGTGCTTAAGCATTAAGCCACAACCCCACTCCTTCTAATTTTTTATATTGAGAAAGGGTCTTGATAAGTTACTTAAGTCCTCACTAGGTGCTGAGGCTGATTTTGAACTCAGGATCCTCTTGCCTCAGCTTCCTGAGTCACTGAGATTACAGGCATTCACTACCATGCCTAGTACCACTTCAACTTGGAAGAGTTTATACATTTTTTTTTTTGGCACTGGGGGTTGAACACAGGGGTGCTTTACCACAGAGCTATGTTCCCAGCTCCTTTTGTTAAAATTTTTAATTTTGATACAGGTGCCACAACCTGCACCACCATTGGTTTAGAAACTGGCAGTGGGTGATGGGAGATTAGAGGAGAGAAGGAGAGAGAGAGAGAGAGAGGGAGAGGGAGAGGGAGAGGAGAGAGAGAGAGAGAGAGAGAGAGAGAGAGAGAGAGAGAGAGAGAGAGAGAGAGAGAGAGAGTTGGGTCCAGGAGGGACACTGTCCTCTGATGGAGCAACAATGATCCAGAGCTAGCTCAGCATGTTTATATATAGGTTTTATCATCAAAAGGGTTTTCTGTGAGGAAGTTTCTTCAAAGCATGAAGGATTGAAGGTTGAAGACTCACAGCCAATTATAATTATCTTTTTGCGCTCATAATTCTCTACCCCTGGCAGCTGGTGTCTGAACTCAGGGTCAAGACTGGCAGTCTCCTGACTTTCACAGAACCTCGTTAAGCAGGGCATCACCATAGCAACTGGGGTGAACTTGACCTGGACTTTTGCACAAGAAGTTCCCAGCGCAAGTGCAGGCTCCTGCTTCGAGACAGTCAGAGATCCTGATCCAAGTCACTGCTCCCCACAGAGGGGGGTCTCACAAAGTTGCTTAGGGTCTTGCTAAATAACTGAGGCTGGTCTTGAACCTACAATCCTCCTGCCTCAGCCTCCTGAGTCTCTGGGATTATAAGCATGCACCACCACACCCCCAAGTTCTTTTAACTATCCTACTTAACACTCACAAACAAGTGATATGAGCCCTTCTCTCCTCAATGGAAATCACTGAATTCCCTCTCTTTTACATTACTCCTGAAAATAGGGATGGGGTTTTCTTAGTCTTCCTTCTTGACCAGTAGAGCACAGCTAGCATTCAGCTAGGATTTACTGGGGAGCAAATAATGAGCTTCATGGGTCCCCAACATGCTTTGGACTGTATTTCTCTCTAGATTGCTCCTGTCTTTTTAGGCTATTTTGAGACAATATCTCACTAAGTTTTTGAGGCTAGCCTTGAACAAGTGATCCTCCTGCCTCAGCCTCCCAAGTCTTTGGGACTACAGATGTGCACCACTGCACCTGGCTTGCTCCAGATCTCTCAAAGGCAATCATTAAATATGGATAAAGTGGATAATCAGGCAATGTGTTGACCTGAGGAACCACAGGGTCTTCTCTCTGAAGGCTTTCCTCATGAGCCCTTAGCCATAGTGGAGTTTAGGTTAGGGTACTTCATCTCAGGGTAATGTGAAATGCTTCTCTGCTATCTTAATTGTGAAATGACTATTTTTCAAAGCATTTAATGTTTGTAAATGATTAGCTTTTCTTTCAGTGTCTGGTTAATTTTAATGCTCTTTGCATTTTCTATTGCATAATAGATTTTTTTTTAATCCTACTCAAGATTCCAAAGTTAGGTCCAACACACAACTGCTTAGTGGGAGATGTGGCATTTGGCTGAATCTCAAAGGATGCAGCATCTTTGTCTCATCCCTGGCCTTACTTCAGAACTATCTGCTATGACTTTTAAAAATATAGGTGGAATTCTTTGCAATCCTTATTACAGAGGAGTTTCTACACATTGTCAGAAACTGTAAAGGAGCTGTGATTTGACCCTATTTGCAAACTAACAAATGAGCTTACCATGGTTTCAACATATTCCAACCAAAGACATAGACATCTGGGGCAAAGATATAGACAGTTTATTACTCATGCTAAAATAGCAGACAGCAACATCTTGCATTGATTCCTAAGCCCCATCCCCCAAGATCATGTGATGGTCAGATGCCCCCAAATTAGGAGACCCTGAGCTTCTATAAAGCTGCTAGCATAGCTGTTCCCCTGAATGGGGACATTACTAATTACCCTGGATTGTAAACTAATCTCTGGAGCAGACAGGGAAGGTGATTCTGGGTTTATGACCCCGAGATCCTTCTGAGAAGTTACACCTCTAAATCTCCAACTTCTCAGACTATTTGTATTAAAATATATCCTTTTCCTGAAACAAGGCCTTCATCATGCAAGAACATGATAGATCCATGGAGGATTATCTCCAAGCACTACAAATCAATGAGAAAAAGACCAGAAACTTGTAGAAAAATGAGCAAGGGGTTAAATCAGAGAGTTCTCAGAGCAGGAACTATAAGTACTTGATAAACATATGGAAAGCTAATATAGACACACCATCCCTACAGACACACCATACAGAGACACATCTACCAAGTAGCTGGGACTCTAGGCATGGGCCACTGTGCACAGTTCAGAATGTCCATCATTTTTATAGCTCCTCTGGGAATTCTACCTATTGAAGGTTGAAGAGCCACTATTTCAGAAATCATGGAAGGGAAATGAGTCCATTGCATAACTGAAAGGAAAATAGCCAGCATGGCTGGGTTGCAGTAGCTGCTGTCTTGCTAAAACAAATACAAAGCACCAGTGTAGAAAAGAGTCTTATAAGTCAACTAATGATCCCACCCACCCCATGCTCAGGACCCTCGATTCACATCCCTCCTAACCAAGTAGCCTTGAATGACCTGCATTTCTCCAAGTGTGGATGGCCTCCTTTTCCACATAAAACCTTAGAGCAATAATAGTTTAAGGCAACCTAAAATTACATTTGCTTTTTGGGGGTAATGATATCACACAGGTGACTCATATTGAGCTTTCTGATAGCTAAACTCCTAAGTTATTTTTTCATGACCTCTGCTGCAAAGTAGGTCTGTTTCCCGTGCTTACACCGCTGCTGTTAGATTTTGGATTCACATACAGGAACTTGCATTGTGATACCTTTTTCTCACTTTGCACACCAGATGTTTCAGAATCTGATTTGAGCTGTAGATATTTTCCTTCTCAATTCCTTTTTTCTTTTTTTGAAATTCCATTTTAGATCTGCTAAAACAAATGAAAGATATCCTTTTGCATCAGTTTGGCAGACTTCTAAGTCTGGAAGAGGGCATGAGGAATGGCTAGAGTACAGTGGTGTTATTTTGAAATCTGGGTTCTAACTAAAGTCTCGCCCCTTTTGCAGCATCTATTCAGGCCTCAGAATCTTCACATAGCAAAGATACTGATACATGCCTTGTTGACTCATTTGGTAAATGGAAGCTATATGGGGGTACCTTCACCATGAGAAATTCTAAGGATACTGGTCTCTGCTGTGAATCAGCACAACACACAGGATGTCTGTGCACTGTTCTCTGACTTTGATGCAGCCACAAGAAAAGGATTTGATAATATATTTTAGGCACCGGGCCTGATGGTGCATGCCTGTGATCCCAGCAACTCAGGAGGCTGAGGCAGGACAATTACAAGTTTGAGGTCAGCTTTAGAAACTTAGTGAGACCTTGTCTCAAAATAAAAATAAAAAGAGTTGAGATATAGCTCAGTGGTAAAGGGCCCCTGGGTTAATCCCCAGTACCACACACACACATGCACAGAACATGTTTTAAGGGAGAGGGGGATGAAGAAAGGATGGTTAATGGGTACAGGGGTGCAGTTGGATAGGAGGATAACTATAGTTGATGACAATTAATTGCATATTTCAAATAGCTATTAGAGAGGTTTTTAAATGCTCCCAACAGGATAAATGTCTGAGGTGATGGATATGCCAATTATCCTGATGCTATCATTGCACATTGCATATATACATGTATTGATATATCACACTGCTCCCATAAATATATAATAATTATTACATGTATACATGTAAATATAAAAATATTTTAAATTTTAAATTATATTCAACTGCTGGGTGTGGTGGTGTACGCCTGTAATCCCAGCAGCTAAGGAGGTTGAGGCATCGTGAATTCAAAACCAGGCTCAGCAACTTACTGAGGCCCTAAGCAACTTAGTGAGACCCTGTCTCAAAATAAAATATTTAAAAAAGGGCTGGGGATGTGGCTCAGTGGTTAAGCACACCTGAATTCAATCCCTGGTGTCAAAAAGAAAATATATAAACATATACAGATGCAGATACATGTGTATATGTGTATATATATATATAAACTATCTTTAAAAAGAGTATGTTTTATACTAGACAAAGGCACCAAAAACATAGCCTATTCAATAAATGGTGCTGGGATAATTGGAAATCCACATGTAACAAAATGAAATTGAACTCCTACTTCTCACCCTGCACAAAACTCATCTCAAAGTGGATCAAAGACTTAGGCACTAGACCAGAGACCCTGCACCTAACAGAAGAAAAAGTGGGCCCAAATCTTCACCATGTTGGCTTAAGACCTGACTTCCTGAACAAGACTCCTAAGATGCAAAAAGTAAAATCAAGAATCAATAAATGGGACAGATTCAAACTAAAAAGCTTCTTTTCAGAAAAAAAAAAAACCCAATAACATAAAGACAGAGCCTGAAGAAAGCGAGAAAATCTTTACCACATGCACTCAGAGCATTAATCTCCAGGATATATAAAGAACTCAAAAAACTTCACACACACACACACACACAAAAAAAAAAAAAAAAAAAAAAAAAAAAACCCAGTCAATAAATAGGCTAAGGAACTGAACAGACACTTCACAGAAGAAGAAATACAATGGATCAACAAATATATGAAAAAATGTTCAACATCTTTAGCAATTAGAGAAATGCAAATCAAAAGTACTTAGATTTCATGTCACCTCAGTCAGAATGGCAATTACCAAGAATACAAACAACAATAAATATTCTTGAAGATATGGGGAGAAAGGTACACTAATACATTGCTGGTGGGACTGTAAATTGGTACAACCATTATGGAAAGCATTATGGAGATTCCTCAGAAAACCTGGAATAGAACCACCATTTGACCCAGCTATCCCACATCTCAGTTTATACCCAAAGGACTTAAAAATCAGCAGCCACACCAGTGTTTATAGCAGCTCAATTCAAGATAGCTAAACTATGGAACCAGCCTAGCTGCCCTTAAACAGATGAATGGATTAAAAAAAGTATATATATGTATATGTATGTATGTATATATATATACACATACATACATATACATATATATACACACACACATATAGACATAGACATAGATATAGATATAGATAGATATAGATAGATCACCTTTGTGATTTGCCAATGCTAAAGACATTGGAGGCCATTGTCTTCTCCCTCCTGAGAGGAGCTAAGAAGATCCAGTCTTAGGGTGCTCCAGATGGACAAGAGAAGAATTTCCCAACTACCACCCAGGCTATCCATCAGGCACTGACAGGACTTCCCTGTGAACACGTTTTTTTATGGAACGAACAATGTGGCAAAGAGAGAGACCATTCTGGAACATTCATCCCTTCACAGAGGTCAGGGCTGCATCAAAGCACAAGATAGTAGGTAGTCTTTAAAAAAATTTCTTTATTTATTCTTTTTAGATATATATGATAGTAGAGTGTATTTTGACATATTATACATACATGGAGTATAACTTATTCTAATCAGGATCCCCTTATTGTGATTGTACATGATGTGTAGTTTTATTGGTGGTGCATTCATTTATGAACATAGGAAAGTTATATCCAATTCATTCTACTGTCTTTCCTATTCCAATCCTTCTTTCCTTCCCTTCATTCCATTTTGTCTAATCCAATGAAATCCTGCACCCCTGCATTGTATGTTAGCATCTGCATATCAGAGAGAATGTTCTACCTTTGGTTTTTTGGGGATTGGCTTATTTCACTTAGCATGATAGTCTCCAGTTCCATCCATTTACTAGAAAATGCCATAAGTTCATTCTTCTTTACAGTTGAGTAATATTCTTCTATATGAGTAATATTCCATTGTGTATGTGTACAACATTTTCTTTATCCATTCATCTGTTGAGTGGCAGGTAGGTAAAGTCTTTGAATCTTGTGACTTGATGGTTTCTCTGGAGACTTCAGATATGTTTGCCGTATATCGTTTCCTTCTCTGCTTGCTTGGGCCCTCATTCTATTTTCTCACTGTCACCCCACCCTGGTGTGTCTTGGATTCTGCCTAACCTCCCGCTGAGATTTAGTTTGAACTGAAGCCAAACACAATTGGACCAACCTCGCCTCCCTCATTATATTGATCAGAGGCAGCTGGTTTATAATCCTTCTTAGAAAAAGATGGCTCACCCTACTTCAATAAAGGCCAGGTTGAAATGTTTCAATGGGGACAGGTGATACTGGTAGCGTCAATGGCCTCTCTAGATCCTGCCCTTTGCAATGAGGCTTTGTAACTTTTTTTTTCTCCAAGGCAGGAAATCTATTTCTCACCAATCTTGTGACTTGTTTTGACAGTGGGACTGTAACAGAAGTGTTGATGTGACGGTTCCAAGGTGAGGCCTCCAGAGACCTTGTGAGTCCATCTAATCTTGTCTCCCCACAAGAACTCTCCTGGGCTGCCTACTGGGGAGGAGAGACCAAGCAGAAGAAGATGGATGGTGCCAGCTGAGGAAAACACCCCTGAGTGGTCCGTGGACCTAGTGGGTGAGAGTGGTCAGTGGACCTGGTGGCTGATAGCTGAGGATTGTGTAGGTCTTCCCCAAACCACCTGAGACCCAAACGGCCCAGCTAAGCTCAGCCTAAATTGCTGATCCACAAAAATCTTAAACAAGTGACATTGTTTTAAGCCATTCAGTTTGGGGGTGGTTTGGTGCACAGCCTTATTTTGGTAATGGGCGACTCTCTCAGAGGAGAAGGAACGGTTCTGATCTTTAGAACTGCAGTGACTCCCACAATTTATGTCACCAGCAAACACTTATTAGCATGTGGTTGTGTGTTGTGAAAAAGTCCACATGGACGCTTCTGGAGGGGTGTCGGAAACTCTGCACAGCTTCCTGCATTTGTACTATGTTTTATATATGACACACATTTTTACATAATTTATTTCATTTAACATGATTAGAATCTCAAATGTGCTTTCTTGACTGCCTGCACAGGCCTGGACCTGGTCGAACAGGGAGACTCCAGTCAGAAGTTTCTTGTCTTAGAAGAGAAATTGCTCCCTATGTTTAAAGGGCCGTTTTCTTCCTGATCACCTTTCTGCTTGAAGAATAGACCTATTTTCGTCTTCTCCTCGGGGTTCGGTCCCTGCAGGCTGTGGGTCATTGTGCAAGGCAGCCAGGCTCCAAAGGAGGGTGTGTATGGTATGTTATATAACCACGTGGTGCATTGTTAGGCACAGAGCCCAAGTCCTGTCACCCACCGCATATGGAGCTCTTACACAGTGACATTTTTCCGCAGTGTCTTATGTCTTAGACTTTCCTATTCTTCCTTAGATTTTTTTCAAAACATTTTCCTTATGGATACATAACTTCTTGAAACACCTGAAAGTAGCTCTGCCTCCAGCTTATAGCAGGAGGTTAGAAAAAGAAGAAGAAAGCTTCTATTTTCCCCTCCGTTGTTTTGTTCCTTTTTATTTAATAGCAGCCTAGACTTTAATCTGAATATAGAACGACTTTCTGGGAGCACTGCAGGACTTTGAACCCAGGAGGGCTGTCATTACTTTGCCACTTGAAAGCCACTTGCCCCAGCTGCTGACACTCCTTCTACATTTCCACTCCTTGCACAAACCTCAAGTCTCTTTATAGCCAACCTTTTATTTTTATTTTTAAAAAAATTTTGGTACCAGGAGTTGGACTCAGGATTGGTTAATCACTGGGCCACATCCCTAGCCATTTTTCAATTTTTTTATTTTAAGACAGGGTCTCACTAAGTTGCTTAGGGCTTTCCTAAATTGCTGAAACCGGCATTGAACTTGAGATCCTCCTGCCTCAGCCTCCTGAGTCTCTGGGATTACAGGTAAGTGCCACCGGGCCTGGCTACAGCCAGTTTTTGATTAACACACTATTATTATTAGGTTATTTCTCAATAACCCTACATAAACTAGAAAGGTGAAACCTTGTTTTGCATGCTCTTTCTCCTTCTCCTTTTCCTTCTCCTTCTTTTTTTTTTTTTTTTTTTTTTTTTTTTTTTTGGTACTGGGGTTGAAATCCAAGGCTCCTTTAACCCAGAGCAACATTCTGACATTTTTAGTATTTTTTGTTTGTTTTGAGCAGGGTCCTGCTAAGTTGCTTAGGGCTTACAAAATTGCCGAGGTTAGCCTCAAATTTGCAATCCTTCTGCCTCAGCCTCCCCTAGTCCCTGGGATTACAAGTATACACCACTGTGCCTGGCTGCCTTGCACTCTTCTGAAGCTGGTGCTTTCAAAATGGTGTGGTGAAGGGTTGGTTTTCTTTAAATTTCCAATCTGGTCTATAAAAACTTTTTTTGTAAATGCAATAAACATGAATTACTAGAAATGTTGGCTGGAAATAAAAACATATAAAATACAGTTTCCAACTTATATTATTAGAGTATTAGATTTCATTTTTAGATTCAATAAACAAGAATTATTCTGTCAAATTTCCTTAAAATCACTAAATGCTTTTTTTCCCTGGACTTTGGACTATACATGTTGTGTAACTGTTTGGCCTGAGCTTAGTTTAGGATTTGGAATCTGGCCACACAATCATTTCGCCCTCCTTTTCAAAAGCTTGCAGAACTTTGGCCTGCCTTTCAAAAACCTCTATAATGTGTCCCAAATGTGCCTTTAAAAATCAGCTTTATCAATGGATAACTTATGTACAATAAGCGGCATCCATTTAAAGTGTATAGCCAATGAGTTTCAATGAATTGTTTTTGCACATGAAATGTTTTTACACTATCAAGGTGCAGCCACAAAGCCTTTCCATCACTTTCCCCATCCACCTCGCCCCCAGGATTCCCTGTGTCCCCGGTTCTAAGCAGCCACTACTCTGGTCACTATAGATTAGTTCTGCATTTTCCTCTCATTCTTTTTTTTTTTAATGTGTCTTTATTTTGACAAATCAAAACTGCAGTCAGTGTTAACAAATCCAAATTTTGTATTTTTCAACCTTTCTATACAGAAAATAACAAAACTCCCCAAAACAGCCAGTCTCCCCCTCACGCATATTTTTCCATTCACTACCACATTAATGACTCAGGTGAGGATCCACGTTGCTGGGTACCTCAGGACCTCTTCCCTCTAAACAGCAGTGTGGTGCTCCCAGATGAACCTGCTGCTTACTGTGAACATTGTGCATAAACCTTCCAGTGACATGGATTTAATTTCTCTTGAGTAAAAGCCTTGGAGAGGAATGGTTGGGCAGTATAGTAGGTGGATATTTCACTCCAAACCCAATTTTCCAACTCTATTTCCCATGATTCTTACCCTCCTTTGAGCCGAACTGAACTATTCACATTTTCTCGGACATGTCCTAGGATCTCCTGCCTCTATGCCCTTCTTTTTGTCATTTTCTTTCCAGATCACACCCGATCAGCTGGATGGGAGTATTCAGGGGACACCACAAAGACTTCTTTTTTTTCCTCCCAGTTAGAATTGACTGGCCCCCTCAGAAAGTCACATGTTTACCTCTACCATTCTTATAGTGATGATCTCTTTCATCTTGAATCTTCTTGTCTCTTATGCTGGATCCTAGATACTCCTGATCACAGGTTCTATATCCATTCAATCCCATGATCTCCATAGGATCCACCTACTTCAGTTCTCTGTATATAGTAGGCACTCAGCCAATGTCCACTGAATAATGCAGCCAATGCTATACGAAAAAAATATTAAAACTTGCCTTCTTTGTATGATTAAGATTTCATATAAGAAGTACCAAAACATTTGTTTCTCTGTCTTCCAAAATAGCTATGCCTATTGAACTTCTTGTATACTGAAATTCCACTATTAAACATCCATTCCTATCTTGATATTATCAATGAGTAGAAACATTGCAAAAAGAGACAACTAGGTTTTCATGATATACTGCCTGATGGGGAACATAATGCCATCAACAAAATGGTCCAAGATCAAACCTGAATCTGATCAACATCTACAAAGCAAACTACAGCAACTGCAGAGATGGGGAAGCATTAAGCCACAAGACAATGATGCCATCACCAAAGTCCTAACTCTGGGGAATTCTAAAGGACAAACAACTTGGGTGTGTTTTTGTTTTCACAAATACATTGAAAGAAAAAAAGACAAAAAAAAAAAAGACAAAAAAAAAGGCAGATCAACCATTGGCATGTATGGATTTCATTTTGTACTGTACTGATCTTGATTGAAACAAACTGCAAAAAAAATGGATGACATTGATGATATTATGGGTTTTTTAAGAGTATTAATCTTTCAGAGAACATTGTTTCTGAGATTTATTTTAAAACAATATAGAAAGGGAGAAGTGAATGGCAATGTGGATGAGGCCCGATTGGCTCTGAGTGGTTAATTACCGAAGCCAAAAGATGAATACATGGGGTATATTATATTATTGAAATTTTCCATGATTAAAAAAATAAAGCCAACTACCTTTGAGCCAAAGTCTTCCAGGCTCCAAAGTCCTTTTAAAAAGTGTTGGCACTCCCAGCAGGTTACATATTAACAGATTATTAATCATTAACATTTTAGTCCTTCAAGTTTCCAATAACTTAACCCATTAAGTCCAAAGTTTTCAATTCTGCAAATATTTCAACAACATTGACATAAATGCACTAAAAGAGATAGGAAACCATAATCTGAAGCTTATATATATTAAGATATTATTTAATATTATATTATAATTTTATAATATTACAACATTTATATAATTACATATTACGTACTATATTTAAGTTTTCATAGGTGTTGCTCATCTGAGACAATAGGACACATTTTTCCAGCCTCTTCCTTGCTGACCTCCTGCATCCCCCAACACAGCCTCCACTTTCCTGCATCCATTTCTTACTGCTCAGGCCATTTTGCCCCCACCCCACCTCAGACAGGTGCTCTTCCATGGAGCTCAATCCCGCCCCCCCTCCCCCATCGCCCCAAAGCTATTCACTGTTCAAGTTCCAGAGAAATTGCCACTTAGAAGGGCTCCGTCATCCTCCTCAGTCAGGACACACCACCGTACTCTGTATGCATACATCAGAACTTTGGTTAAACTGATCTTTTATATATTCAGCCCCTTGCTGTGTTAAACTTTAACAAATGTTCTCGATTTTTCTCCAACTTAAGACAAACATGTTTAACTACAGCTGTTCTACCTACTCCAATCTCAGTGAAGGCTGAACAGCCTTCACTCAGAGGTACTGTTAAAGTTTGTTTGGGGCCAGAGAAGCAGGTCACTGGGGCTACAAACTCCAGTGGCTACTGGTGCTAATGGGTCACATAATACAATAAAAGCAGGCTGGGATGTGAAAGGTCACAATGGTGAACAACTGCCCTGGGTCGCTCCTAACCTAGCTGCAGAGGATTGTAGCCCCGAAAGGGAAAAGCTAGTGATCCTGCCTGGGCCCTTCCAAGACCAAATGTTCATGTGAAATTTACAAATGAAAGATATTGTATCTGGAATTGGAATCTGTTTACCTTGATTTCCTCTCTGTCACTCTCTCTCTGTTACTGGGTGGCACTGAAGTAGCTACAGACATTTCTGGAATCCAAGGGAAGGGAAGGTGAGCTGAGTACAGTTAGTTGGTGTTGAGTGGGCTCTGTGCACAGGATCTGCAGTCATCCACATGCTTGGTGAAATTATGACCAGCTATGCAGACACAGGAATGATTTTATGAAATTCTCCTACCACCCACTATGACAAATCACTCAGAAGTGACTTAAAAGGTCGGAGGTCATGTTGGGCAGCAGTGGCATGCCTATAATCCCAGCAACTGGAGAGATTGAAGCAGAAGGATCATAAATGCCAGGTCATTCTGGGCAACTTGGTGAGACCCTGTTTCAAAATAAAAATAAAAAAGGGCTGGGGGTGCAGATCAGTGGTAGAGCACCCCTGGGTGCCACCCCTAGTACAGGGGTCCTGTCAGAGTTCCCATCATGATATAAACTTCCAAGACCCAGTATAGGAAGTAAACTGGACAGGAGACAAAATACAAAATAAAACAGATGGAGCCAGAATCTATTATATAAAAAAGTCATCCACTCCTCATGTGAATAAAATTCCATATAAAATTGTACTCCAAAGTCATTTTGTATGAATACTGGGAAGAGGGCCCAGCACTGCCAGATCTTTTTGAGTTTTTGAGAGAAGTTGGAACCCCTCTTGCATGGCACATATGTTTTTGTAAATATCTGTAGAATGAAGAGGTGGCTAAGCAGTTTGCACTTTAAAAAGTAGGGAAAAATATTGAGATGTGGTAGACAATTCATAAAAATATTATGTTGTCTTTCTGGATATCTGTCAGTTTTTCAAAATTTGAACTTTTTGTGTGATTTGTTTTCTCACAGTAAATCAAGGTTTTACCTTTGTGTGTGTGTGTGTGTGTGTGTGTGTGTGTGTGTGTGTGTGTTTATAAATCTCTGTGGCAGTCTGATGAAGTCTATGTACCTCTTCTCACAAGGATGTTTTAAAATGTATAAAATATAATATATATGATTACAAAAGACACCAATTACATTGGCAGTTATCACAATATTAAAGTAACAAATTTATGATATTCTAGTAAATTTGCTTCTTAGTGCACTAAATAGGAAGTTTCATGGCAGGCCCTATAATTACCGAAATGTGATAGGGATGATGGGTGTTAGTGATAACCCAAGCTTTCTGCACCATTGTGCTGTCATATGTGATGTCTGTTAGTGACAGAGTCACAGGTAGTGCTGTCACAGCTGTGTACTGTTTACATTTATAATTGAAGACAGTGCTAGATTTCTGTTAGAGGCTGATGAAAATTAACATGCATTTTTTTTTTGTCTTCTCAAGTGCATTCCTGAATTTTACCCATAGAAGGTGGGAAGGGGAGCCCATGGACCCCAGGTTAAGATTTCCTTGCAAGGGTCACTCTCATTCTGTGGATCAGTTTGATATTCATTTCTTCAAATTGGGCTTTCCAGATTATGTCAGCTTTGAGCCCTATAAAACCTGGACCTAGCCGGACAAGGTGGTGCTCACCTGTAATCCCAGTGGCTTGGGAGGCTGAGGCAGGAGGATTCGAAGTTCAAAGCCAGCCTCAGCAACTTAGTGAGGCCCTAAGCAATTCAGTGAGGCCCTGTCTCTAAATAAAAAACAAAAAGCTGGAAGAATTTTCATATGTATTCAGACAATGGCCACTTCTCACTACCTTCACTGCCAATACTCAGGCCTAAGCCACTATCACCTTTCACCTAGACTATCTAAGAGATTCCCAATTAATTCAGTCTGTGCTCTGACAGTTCATTCTCAGCTCTGCAGGCAGAATGAGCTTTTTATTTCTCTCTAATTAGTTATACATGACATCAGAATACTTTTCAATTCATTGTCCAGAAACGGAGCACAACTTCTCTTTTCTCTTGTTGTATATGACGCAGAGTCACACCATTCATGCAATTATACACATACATATGGTAATAATGTCCGTCTCATTCCACTATCCTTCCCACACCCACTTCCCCTCCCCTCCCCTCACTCCCCTCTGCCCAATCCAAAGTTCCTCCATTTTCCCCTAGCACCCTGACATTATGGATCAGCATTTGCATATCAGAGAAAAAATTTGGCCTTGGGTTTGGGGGGATTGGCTTACTTCACTTAGCATGATATTCTCCAACTCCATCCATTTATCTCAAATGCCATAATTTCATTCTTATTTAAGGGTAACATTCAATTGTGGATACAGACCCCATTTTCTTTATCTATTCATCTGTTGAAGGGCATCTCCTATCTCTCACCCTGCCCAAAACTCATTTGAAGTGGATCAAGGACCCAGGAATTAGACAGAGACCCTGTGCTCCTAATAGAAGACAAAGCAGGCCCAAGTCTTCGTTATGTCAGCTTAGGACCTGAGTTCCTTAACACAATTCCAAAGACACAAGAAATAAAATCAAGAATCCGTAAATGGGATGGATTCAAACTAAAAAGTTTCTTCTCAACAAAGGAAACCGTCACTAATGTGAAGCGAGAGCCTACAGAATGGGAGAAAAATTTTGCCACATGCACATTATAGATAGAGTAGTAATCTCTAGGATATATAAAGAACTCAGAAAACTTAACACCAGAGTGAGCTTTTAAAAACGTAAGTTTCATCATGTCCTCCTCTACTCACATCTTCCAACAGCTTCCCCTGTCACTGAGAACAGAATCCCATGATGTTACCATGTCCTACCAGACCCAAGGTGGTCTGGCACCCTCCTCCTCCCTGATGCATCTGATAGACTCTCTCCACCAAACTGTAGTCTGGATCCTCAGAATTTTCTTCCCAAATAGACCTCAGCTTTCAGTGTCTGTTCTTGCCAGGCCTGCATAACCCAATTTTAGCAAAAAGCCTGTCAGTTTAGCCAGAACCCTCACCCCACCCCCAGACACTCCTTCTTTATCTAGCTACCTTCAATATCTGATCAGGTTCTTTATCTCCCACCATCCCTAAGTGATGTCTGCTCAGCCCCCTGTCTTCAGGAAGAATCCTAGGAGGTCAGTTGAGCCAGAATCCCCCTCTTACTCTTTGCTCTGGTTTGGGTAAGTGTCTCCCAAAGGCCCAGGTGTTAAAAACTTGGTCCCTAGACCATGGTGCATGCAAACTCTAGGAGGTAGAGCTTGGTGGGAGGAAGTGAGGTCCCTGGGGGCATGCCCTTGAGGGGCTGCTGGTCCCTGGTCCCTCTCTTCCTCTCTCTTTGCTTGCTTCCTGGTTACCATGAGGTGAGCACCTTTCATGGCACGTTCTTACCATAATGTGCTGCCCTGCCACAGGTTCAAAAGCCATGGACCTCCATCATGGACTCTAGCTTCCAAAGCAGTGAGCCAAAATAAAGCTTTCTTCTCTATAAGTTGGTTATTTCAGGTACTTTCTGTCACAATGACAGGAAGCTGACTAACATACCCTTGATGTTTCCTCTTAGTCAATTTCAATCCACCAACCCCTACCCTTTTCCTTGGCTATACATTCCCACTTTCCCTTGTATTTGGAGCTGTGCCCAATCTCTCTTCCCTGTTGCAACACCCATTGCAGAAGTTCCTCTTCATGACAATGGGTTTTTTCCTTTTTCTTTCTTTTTCTTTTTTTTTTTTTTTTGCAGGGGGAGGTACTGGAGATTGAATTCAGGGACACTTGTCCACTGAATCATATCCCCAGCCCTATTTTGTATTTTATTTAGAGACAGGGTCTCACTGAGTTACTTAGAGCTTCACTTTTGCTGAGGCTGGCTTTGAACTGGGATCCTCCTGCCTCAGCCTCCTAAGCCACTGGGATTACAGGCCCGCACCATCGTTCCTGGCTCTTTTTGTTTGTTTGTTTTTAACCTGGTCCTGGGGATTGAACCCAGAATTCTAGATAAGCACTCTATCACTGAGATTCATCCTCGTCCAGCAACAGTCTTGCTGACTAAAGCCTGCCTCACTGTTTTAAGTGATATATTTTTTTTTCTTTAGCACATCTCCTGCATGTTCCTCTCCCTCAGTCAGCTCTAGCTGTACAGGCTCCTTCACCCACAGTGGCCCTTCAACATTCCTCCCAAGGCCTGGAGTTATACTTGCTCTGCCCCTGGATTTCTTTGTGGCTTAGACTCAGTTCTTTTGGAGGATGGAACCCAGGGCATCAAACATGCTAGGCACTCTATCATTGAGCTACACCTCCAGCCCCCACTCTTTGCTCTTAAGGTCTCTTCTCATCAGAAAGGCCTTTGCTAATCAACCAAACTTCCCAAAGATGGACATGTCTTCCCTTACTCTTCCAGACATGTCATCTCCTGATATGTTACACACTCCTTCTTGTAAGCCCTCTCCTTGCACTCATGAGAATGCAAGTTTCCTGAAAGCAGATGTTGTGGGGACAAATGAGGCAAGGCACCGAAGATAGCAGGAAATAGTTTTATTTGGCTGCAGCCAGGTTTAGAGGGCACAGCTTTTGCTGTAATCAATCAATTCCCTGAACCCAGAGTTCAGGGAGTTCAGAGTTTTATACCCAGCATGTAAGGGGAGGGGCTCAGAAGTTCACAGTCTGCAGAAGTTCACATAAAAGCAGCTTTTTCTTTCACTGTTCTGGGCAAGTTAACTCTTCAAGGACAACACCTGAGAAGGGGAGAGCTTCTTCTCCCCCTGCCAGCTGTTACCATGGCACCCAATTGTAACTTATCTTAAAAATGTAGACATCTCTGTGAAGCCCAGCTCAAGGCCAGAGGCCTTGTTTGCACATCTCTACAAAGTACTATACTGGATACGTTTGTGAAAAACTAATAAGGGGGTATCCAGCACCTGGAGTGCTGGTATCTTCTCAGCCAAGTAAACAGGGCAGCATGAAAATAGATTTATCTACATTGAACTCTTTTTTTTTTTTAAATTGAGAGAGAGAGAGAGAGAGAGAGAGAGAGACAGACAGAATTTTTTTTTTTAATATTTATTTTTTAGTTCTCGGCAGACACAACATCTTTGTTGGTATGTGGTGCTGAGAATCGAACCCGGGTTGCACGCATGCCTAAGATTCATTGGTGGGCACATTTAGTTCATTGTGGACACTTCATAAATATTTGCTGAAAAAAGAACAAAGCAAAAAGTTAGAAGAGGCCAGGTGCCACAGTGCACACCTGTAATCCCAACAACTCAGGAGGCTAAGGCAGGAGGATCACAAGTTCCAGGCCAGCCTCAGCAACTTAGAGGCCCTAAGCAACTTGGTGAGACCCTGTCATAAAATAAGAAATTTAAAAAGGACTGGGGATGGTACATGGTAAAGCACCTCTGGGTTCAATGGCCCAGTACCAAACCAAACCAAACCAACAAAAAGAGGAGAATTTGAGCTTAAAATCTAACCAAAAAATGTCATTAGGCAAAACGTTCTTTCTCTGAAAAAGGGACGTGCCAGGAAAACGGCCTCAAATCCACAAACCCACACTTCTGCAGAGCAGATGTTCTACTCCTCAGCTTTTGAATGATAAAAGGCCCCAAGAGTCATTTGCCGCGCGCATGGTTGTTTTCCACTAGGACAGACACAGTTCAAGACGTTTGTCTGGAAAGAACCGCGTGGTTCTGGTGATGCTTTAACGGTGTTTGTCCGCCTGCTTTTTTGATGTAGTGTTAAATCTTCTGGAAAACACTCAGTGAACACACATAGGCTTTTGGAAGTGACTTGGGGCTTGGATCCCCCTGTGGATCACTCCAGAGGAAATTCAAAAACCATTGTTGAGAGGCTCACCCGCAGACCTAGGGGTGGAGGGCAGATTTTTATCTGATGCTCCTCGCCTCCCAGAAGAGCCTTAGTCAGACAATCTCCTCCAGTCCTTGGTGCAGGGTCGCCTCCTCCACGCGGGACCTAGCACCCGCGACACCTCCGCGGGGCTGGACTCTGGTAGCACGACCCAAAGACCGAGCATCCGGAGGCAAGGACGCTCGCGCCCCGCCCTTCTCCGCCCCCTGCCGGTCCTGGGGCCGCTGCGTGCTGGGTGGCTTTCCCGGCACGTGGCACATCCCGGCCTTTCTGGCCTCTCCCTCCGTTGCCTTTCCCTAGCAGAATGTACTGGAACGTGTCCAAATTAAAAAAAAAAAAAAAAAAAAAGCAACTCATCGGCATTATCCATCTCCTCCCCCTCCTCCTCCACCATCCTCTTTTCCGGAAACTATGACAAGAAGTGACAAGAAGTGGCATTTCCTGATGACAGAGTGTGGGCCATTGCAATTGCAGCTATTTTATAAGCCAAACAGCTGTTCGCTTTAGTCGGGGAAAATACAAACAAACTTCCCAAAGACGATTTGTGGTTTGCAGAGCGTCCCTGCCTCCCGTCTCTCCCCGCGAGTTCGCAGATGGGAGATGTCGCCTGGAGCAGGCGCCTGCTGCTAAGCGTGGCTCCGAGATGGATCGAAGTGACAGTAGGTCTGTATTGGCAGCGGTTCGAGGAAAGAAAGAAAAGGGCCAAGAGAAAACAACCGTCCACCGTGAGGGGCATCTTCTTGGGACAGTCGAGTTTCCTGGACAACGGGGACAACCAGGCAGACGCTGGTGTAGTCTGGGGAGGAGCCCAGACCCGGCTCGTTGCTTAGCAACCTAAGTCAGAGTGTTAATAAAAACCGTTAAGGTGAAAATTTACAATAAAAGGCAGGTAGGTACAAAGTAAATAGATACTGCTGCATCTCATTACTGAAATGCTTGATGGCTAAGCGGCAGGGGATGTCGTCAGGCTTCCAATTTTGTCTTTGCAGGAAGATACCAAACATTCCCTTGGGAATGGAAATAGAGCTTTGGGGACTCTTGAGTTCAATCTGTTATTTGTTGTGTAGGCATTCTAAGACGGCTAACGCCATTATCGTGACTTATCAGGAATTGATTCTTTGAGAGTAAAGTACTTTGCAAAGCACATCTGCCTAACTGCCTTTGTTATTACCAAGTCCTTCTTATATACACGGGCAATCACTCTTGAGTATCTTGTGACTACTCTGCTCTTTTCTGCTCCAAAGAAAAGCGAAAGGCAGGGAAAATGATCAAACAGTGGAGACACAAAGTATGAGGGAAGATATATTCAGAGTTACTACCTGAAATCATGCCCCAGGGACTTCTGAAGCCAGCAAATATGAAAAACAGAAGACACAAGTCAATCATTGGTATTCCCGCTCTCAAGCAAAATTTAGTAAACTTTGATAAACCGTTTCTCAAAGGTTTCCCATGAATATTAAACTGGGTAATGAGACCATATTATTTTATTAAAATTGGTACAGCCAACAACCAGAACCCATTAGTTGCACTCTACTAAGATATAAATAAAAGTAAGAAATGAAGAAAACATATGCAATTGATTAAAGAGTATAAAGTTTTTTTTCTTTTTGGAAATCACACTTTTGGGAAGCTCTTGCATGTATCCTGTTTATATACAAAAGGGACTTCATTCAATTAACTCGTATATGGCGAGCCTATTTAAAAGAGTGCTGGCGGTTTGAGTGATGTAATTCGATAGAATGCCACCAGAGGGAGCCCAAGTTTGTCTCCTAGAGAACTCCAGGGCCAGTCGCAGTTCAAAAGATAGTGGAATTCAGACCAGAATGGTTCCCTGCCAGGAGGTTCTGTTGCTGGAAAACATGGTGGAGAAGCAGCATTGATCACTCAAGATCACTGTTATGTACGGGAAGATGGCTGGGCTAGTGCTCATGTTGTATGCTGAATTCTTGACCTTGTTTTCAGGTGTAGTTTGCTGCTATTGTATAAAAAGGCCCTCACCCCTCTTTTCCTCTTGTTCACCCCCGCTGGGGGAGGGGACAGAAGGGTAAAACAGCCTCTCATTAGTATTTTCAGAGAAGTCCACAAAGATAGAGCATCTATGAAGTAAGCAGAAGAAAAGAACAAGAGCTCTTGGAAATGAAAACATTTTAATGAGAAAATTTCTTAATGGAAAGGATTGAAAGATAACAATGAAAGCTCAGAATAAAATTTTCCAAAAGGCAAAGGAGAGTTGGAGATGTAGCTCAGCGCAGAGTGCTTGCCTGATAATGTGGAGGCCCTGGGTTCAATCCCCAGCAGAGAGAGAGGAGTGGGAGGAGATGCATGAACATGGAGAAGAGGAAATTACTAAGGAAATATAAAAAAATTTCCTTGAAATTAAGTAGGTTTTCAAACTAAATGTGATGTTGTGTGTTAAGCCCAGTAAATGTTAAAAGACTCATATTAGGGCATATTAGATGTTTTACATTTAGTGAAATATCAGAATTCATTACAGATAAGGAAAAATAGAAAAGTTGAAGAAAGGGCTGAGAATGTGGCTCAGCAGTAGAGCGCTCACCTAGTACGGGCGGGACCCGGGTTCGATTCTCAGCACCACATAAATATAAAAAATAAAAAGCACTGTGTTGTGTTCATCTACCAAAAAAAAAAAAAAGGTTCTCTCTCTCTCTCTCTCTCTCTCTCTCTCTCTATCTCTCTTTCTCCTCTCTCTCCCCCTCTCTTTCCTTTAAAAAAAAAGTCAAAGAAAGAAAAAACATTAATGTCAATTCCATGAATTCCTCTAAGAACCATTTCTCTCTTAAATCATTTTATCCCTACAATAACCTGATGAGTAGGATTCCTATTTCACAGACAAGGAAAACTAAGATCACAAGGCCAGCAAACAGTAACAGAGCCAGGCAAGCTAAGTGCTGTAGCCTGCACCCTAAATGGTTACACATACTGCTTCTCAATAGTTCACCTCCAGGGGAAAGATGCAGATTTCTCCAGCAACAAAAGATGCTAAGTCAAAATGGCTCACTGAGTGTTTGTTTTCTTTTTCTTTAATTTTTTTATTTGTTCTTTTTAGTTATACCTGACAGTAGAATGTATTTTGACATGTCATACCTGGAGAATAACTTCCCATTCTTGTGGTTGCACATGATGTGGAGTTTCACTGGTTGTATATTCATTTATGAACATAGGAAAGTTATGTCCTATTCATTCTACTCTCTTTCCTATTGTCTTAGTGTTTCTGAGCAATGAAGCATGAGGGAAAATAAAGAGCTCTTTAGACATTTAAGACTTAGAATACTTACTTCCCAAATGTCCTTTCTTAGGAAGTTACTTAAGGATGTAAGCCTCAAAAATAAGGAGAAAATGAAAAAGGAGAATTAAGAGAATGATAAAAATAACTCCTAGGAAGAGATGTATAATGCAATTTGGAGAAATATGACTGAGGATTCCAACTGTCCTCAGTCATATTCCAACTGGGAAAGGGGCCTCTATGGAGTTATTAGCATTACAGAGAATTTGATAAAACTCGATGGAATAATAAATAGGTAGAGAGGAAGAAAAGAAAGATCATTTTAAACTCCAGGAAAACAAAAGGCCATAGAACAAAGTCAGAGTTTGGATAAAAAGTCTGGGAAGGGGAGGCAGGGACAGTAGAGTACATGCTACTTGATCTTTGAGCCCCACACAAGATGCTCTGATGCCAATATTTGTATCTATATCTAGGTTTAATTTTCTTTAAGAGAGTGAAATATTCATAGTTGAGTGGGCTGAAGTTGGGTCTAGAGCAAAATTCTGAAAGAGGAAAAAGTCTGAACTGGTAGCCAGGAACAAGAAGACATTAAACTCTGAGAAAGGAAAAAAAAATTTATTTAAAAAGTAAAAGTCTTACCTTGAATAGGTAGGAGAACTATTGAGCTATCAGTAAAATTTCTTTTTTTTTTAAGTTGTAGATGGACACAATATCTTTATTTTTAAATTTATTTTTATGTGGAGCTGAGGATCGAACCCCATCCCTCACATGTGTGAAGCAGGTTGTCTACCACTGAACTACAGCCCCAGCCCCCAGTAAAATTTCTTTAAAGGCAGAGAAAGTTCACTGTATGAATACTAAACATGAAAGTGGGGCAAACAGGGCTGGAGGGCTAGTAATCCGCAGGGTTTAGAGAAGGACAACTCCTCATGTGTTTTTTGTAGCAGATCTGCAAACTGTTAACTCTAGGTCCTGGAGTAGAACCAGCATAGTACTCAGGTCTGAGCACACCACGTTGCGACTGCCTGATGCTCATAGAGACACTGGCCCCTTGTTTGAGGACAGTGCCTTCTAAAAGGGTTGAAAGTCCCACAAGAGCCCAGGGATCTATGGACAAAGATGTTCACTGCAGCATTGTTTATGGAGCAAAGCAGAATAAAACAAAATCTAAGTCTGGAAACACCTTGAATGCATGTTTGTAGGGGAATATTTAAATAGATTCATGATATGTGATTTATTTATTCATACACCATTCGATGGCTGTTAAAAAGAATGAGGCTGAGCTACATGAACTGCTACAGAAAGATGTCTACCATATAGTAAATAAAAAAGGCGACTTGCGAAAGAGCATATATATTATGAGTCTGTTTGTATTAAACATATGCATAATACACACTGCAAAATGTACTTTTATAATTAAAAGTGCTAGTTAGCAAAATAAACTGCTAGTGAGAAATCTGTCTGGTCTCTCAGTTTTGGCATCTGCTTCTTTGAGAAGTGAAGCAGGAAGGGATCCAGGGAAGCAGTGAGGGAAGACTGAAAGCCTAGGGGCCAGGGGAAAGGCCAGGGAGGGGGGTGGGTGAACCAGAAAGGGTGGCTGAGGGACTGGCAGTGAAGTACAGTGGTTAGGGAGGATGAGTAGAGTAGAGGATCCCCAGGACCAAACTGTCCTCAGGGAAGCCACCAGCCCTCTGGGATACAAATCCTACATGTTTAGGTTTGACTGGGAGCTTGTTCAAACAAATCGTGAGGCATCATGAGCAGCTGCTGCACTGAAGTCTTTTGTAACAAATGGGCAGCAACCTGGCGGCTGGGAGGCACCCTGTAGGGAGAGAACTTCCTGGTGCTAGTAGAGAGACAGCAATGGGCAATGGTAATGAAAGCAGCTCCAAGCACTGAACATCTAACCATAATCACAGCTACCACTTCATTGAGACCCATCCCTGTCATTTGTTCTGTCCTATTTGAGGCACCCATCCTCAGACAACGCTACTAGATGCAATGGTCACTAAGATGCAGACAGGAAGCTCAGGTATAGGGAGGGGAGGTAACAGCTTTGAGGTGACACAGGTACAGCAAGATGCAGAGCCCAGAATGAAACTCAGAGACCACAGGTTTCCGAAGAGACTTACTACTGGTGACTTTTGTTCTGCCTTTATTACCCCTGTCTATACTGTTGGAGTTTCCTACAGTGGGCATTCCTACCCTCCAAAATTCATGTTGAACCTTAACCCTGTTGAGGTGGTATTAGGAGGTGTGGCCTTCTGGGAAGTGACTGCCATGAGAGCAGAGCTGAAGGGAACTGGTTTAGACCCTTCTTGACCTTCTGCAACAGGTTGAATTGTTAAGGAAAGCAGCTAGGCTCTGACCCACTGGCATCTTGGACTTTTGGCCTCCAAAAGGGTGAGAAATAAATTCCTATTATTTGTAAACTATCCAGTTTCGAGTATTTTGTAGAGAAGTACAATGAACTAAGACAGAAATACATCCTTTTTTTCCCCCCTTAAGATATGTTACTATGTTGCTGCCCAGTCTGGCACTGACCTCCTAGCTCAAGTGATCCCCCCTCCTCAGCCTGCCTCGTAGCTGATACTAGCATGGTTGGCCAGACATGATTAGTAGGATGAAGAAATCAATTAAAAAGTTAAAGCCCATATCCTAGTAAGTTCCCATGGGGGAGGGCCTGGGAAGGGAGTTCCTTTATGCAGCTGAACACAGGGGCCACCATGACGCTGGGGGGGGGGGGAAGCTGGGAAGAGGAGGGGGAAATTGGGGCAGGGAAAAAGCAGAAGTTCAGGACAGACACGGAAGGAGAAATCTCTTGAGGAGCTAGACGCTAGACATAGATACAGGGCTGGGAAGGGAGCAGAAAGGAGAGAGGGAGGGATTTTGTGTAGGCCCTGGGCCTGGCCTGAAGCAAGATCAGGGCCAGTGCGCCCTGCCTGGCCTTCTGGCCACAGTCTGCAGCGCTCTGGCCTGTCCCAGGGTGCTGTCCAGTGTGCTGTGTTGACTAATTCTTAACTCAGACACTGGAGGGCCGGCAGCTGGAAGGGCTCGTCTCCCCCCAGAGGGCCTCAGTTTCCTCCAACAAAGAGAATCATGAGCATGCTACCAGGGCTAAGAACTCAACTGCATTGAAACATTTTAATCTGCCCGAGACTCCTAAACTCCCTCACCTGGGAAACACAGCAGGTCAGTTCTTCAAGCTGAACTGAGGGAGGAAAAGATTTGTTCTTCCCAGAAACCCATCTGCAGTGTTCTGGGGCTGAAGAGGGTGTGAACATCACTCCTGTGCCAAGCTTTGCAGGTTGGAATGAAGCGTGTGTGTGTGTGTGTGTGTGTGTGTGTGTGTGTGTGTGTGTGTGTGTGTGTGAGAGAGAGAGAGAGAGAGAGAGAGAGAGAGAGAGAGAGAGAGAGAGAGAGAGAAAGAGATCCCAGGAGACCTTCCAGAGGGAGTGCAGGAGGTTTCCACTCTGTTTCCTGGGGCCCAGGCTGCTATATGTCTAATTAAAGACAACATCATCACCACCCACAACAGCAGCCATGGAGTTCTCGGCTTCTGTTTCCTGCTAGTGGAAGTCCTCAACCTTCCACCTTCCACCACTCTCCTCTGGCTCCTCTTCCCAATTCCCAGAACCGACACCTCCACCACTCACTGCTAACTCCAGACCTCCGGCGCCTGTAGGGCCCCATCTTTAACTTTAGTTCCCCGCGTGCAGTTAGGCTACTTTTGCCTCAATGAAAATGGTCAATGCTTCCCTGTAGCCACCCACCAGATCGAAACAAATAAAATCACGACTTCATTTTGGATCTTTCTTCTCCTCCCACATGTGCATGATGAACTCAGCCATTCCTTCCTTCAGAACGTCATTGTTCTGCCCTTCTGGTCCATTTCCATCTTAGCTCTCAACTTGGTTATTTTTCAGTGCATTCATTTGGCAAATGTTTATCAAACATCTCTTGGTGTGTCGAGCATTGTACTAAATAAAGGGAGCGAATGCTAATTCCAAATTCGAACTTGGTAGGAGTTGTTCACAGCTTAATAGAGAGTGACACACATCTATGGCCTTCTCAGGTGGCAGAAAAGTCTTTCCCCCTGTGTTCCCAGCCCTGGAGAACCTGCCAGTTCAGTTCTTCTGAGCTTCCAATTGGTTCTCAGAACCCGATTTATCCCCAAGGGTCTGTGTGTCTTAGCAGTGCCCTATTTCATAATTCTTATATCTCCCCCTCTAACTTTGTCACTTTAGTCCCACTTATTTTTTCTCCTTTTCTTTTCTTTCTTTTTTTTTCTTTCTGAGATGGAGGTCTTATTATATGTCCCAGGCAGCCTCAAACTCCCAGGTTCAAATGATCCTCCTGCCTCAATTTCCCAAGTAGCTGGGTCTTATAGTTATGTTGGTATCGTTGGCTCTGGTGCCATTTCTTAAAGAAATTTAGAATGTTATTAAGAAGAATACTCCCAAGTCCCCTTCCTGCAAATATGTTTGCTAGCAGAGTGACCCCACTGAGTAGGGTGGGGTATTGAGAGCCACTCGTGGGCTGTCATTCATTCATGGTAGGCAAGTGGACTACATTGGCATCGCAGCCTAGTGAATAGGAGAATCTGGTGTCTGGGAACTTCCAGTGGACATTTCCTCTGGCTGACCGCCCAGACACATTGTGAGCCCTATTCAAGCTCTGCCCCAGGTCCCACACAGCACCGGAGATGGAGTGACCTGCTGTAGCCGCACAGTCCTTCTGAGATGGGAGTGGCCTACCAAGATGCCAATCAACCCGCTGACTGCAAGACATCACAAAGCAAGACTCCACCCCTGAAACCTTATCCCTGCCTTTGATGTACCCCTTAAATAAACCACTGGAGCCATTTTCTAATTGTCTAGCTCCAGCTCCTGTGTGGACAGGCTCCATCTTTTGAAACTCTTTCCAACTTTGTCTTTTGTTCTTCACTAATTATTCTTTTCTTTTTAAATTTTCATGGAGAATTTTACTTTAAAAATTCTATTTAATTAGGTATTGTGACAGCAGAATGCCTTTTGATTCATTGTACACAAATGCAGCACAACTTTACATTTCTATGGTTGTACACAATGTAGCATCACACCATATGTGCAGTCATACATATACCTAGGGTAATGATGTCTATCTTATTCCACCATCTTTCCTACCCCCATGCTCCCTCTCCTTTGCCCCATTGAAGTTCCTCCATTTTTCCCATGTCTGCCCCATTATGGATCAGCATCCACTCATCAGAGAGAACATTCAGCCTTTGATTTTTTTTTGGAATTGGCTTACTTCACTTAGCATGATATTCTCTAACTCCATCCATTTCCTTGCAAATGCCATAATTTTATTCTCTTTTATTGCAGAGTAATATTCCATTGTGTATATATATACCACAGTTTCTTTATTCATTCATCTATTTAAGGGCATCTAGGTTGGTTCCACAGTGTAGCTATTGTGAATTGAGCTGCTAGAAACATTGATGTGGCTGCATTACTATAGTATGCTGATTTTAAGTCCTTTGGGTATAGGCTGAGGAGTGGGATAGTTGAGTCAAATGGTGGTTCCATTCCACATTTTTTAAGGAATCTCCATACTGCTTTCCAGAATGGTTGCACCAATTTGCAGTCCCACCAGCAATCGATGAGTGTGCCTTTTCCCCCACATTCTCACCAACATTTATTATTGTCTGTATTTTTATTTTAAAATATTTTATTAGTTGTTGGTGGACCTTTATTTATTTTTATGTGGTGCTGAGAATCGAACCCAGTGCCTCACACATGCTAGGTAAGTGCTCTACCACTGAGCCACAACTCCAGCCCTGTTGTCTGTATTCTTGATAACTGCCATTCTGACTGGTGTCAGATGAAATCTTAAGAGTAGGTTTGATGTTGAACATTTTTTCATATATTTGTTGATCGAATGCATATCTTCTTCTGAAAAGTGTCTGTTCAGCTCCTTAGCCCATTTATTGATTGGGTTGTTTGTTTTGGTGTTAAGTTTTTTTAGTTCTTTATATATCCTGGAGATTAGTTCTCTATCTGATGTGCGTGTGGCAAAAATTTGCTCCCAAAATGTAGGCTCTCTCTTCATCTCATTGATTCTTTTGCTGAGAAGAAGCTTTTTAGTTTGAGTCCTTCACATTTATTAATTCTTGATTTTTTCTTGTACTTTAGGAGTCTTGTTAAGGAAGTTGGGGCCTAATCTGACATCATGAAGATTTGGGCCTACTTTTTCCTTTATTAGGCACAGGGTCTCTGATCCAATTCCCAATTAAAAATCCCATTGTCATTTCTTACAGAAATAGAAAAGCAATCATGAAATTCATTTGGAAAAAATGAGACCCAGAATAGCCAAAGCAATCCTTATCAAGAAGAATGAAACAGGAGGCATCACAATACCAGACCTTAAAGTATACTACAAGGCTATAGTAGCAAAAACAGTATGGTATTGGCACCAGAATTGACATGTAGACCGATGGTACAGAATAGAAGACATATAGAGAAGCCCACATAAATACAATTATCTCATACTAGACAAAAGAACCAAAAACATACATTGGAGAAAAGATAGCCTCTTCAACTAATGGTACTGGGAGAACTGGAAATCCATATGCAGCAAAATGAAAACAAACCCCTACCTCTCACCGTGCACAAAATTTAACTTCACTAATTATTGTAGACTTTAATACCTCTCGAGAGGTATTTCTAGACTTTGATACTTCTCACCATGCACAAAATTTAACTTTACTAATTATTCTAGACTTTAATTTCTTAGGTGGCTTATATCCCCCTGAGCAGGAAGAAGAACCCCCTAATGAGGTGCTGGATGCCTCCCCATAGTAGGGCTCTCAAAGCGTGGGGGATGTCAAGACTGGAGGGGACAGACATGCTAACTGCCAGGCCTGTAGGTTCTCTAAGCTCAGTACTTGCACCAAGTCAGGCTTAGGATGGGTTGTTTCAGAAAGCACAGAAATCAGTAACTTACTGTTCCCCCAAAGCTCCTGTGTTCATTCAGGAATGTTAGGAGGTGGAATACAAGAGCTATAATCTAATCAGTCCATCCTAGTTAGAATGGACTAACTGGATGGTAACTGTAGGCAGGTGGAGTGGGGCCGGAGGAGGTGGGCCACGGGAAGCTGCCCTGGAAGGGTGAATCTTCCCTATAGCCCCTCCTCTTGCCTTGTCTGCTTCCTGGCTGCCCTGAGATGAGCAGCTTCCCTCCACTGTAGTCCTTCCACCATGATGGAGTTGGCTGACCATGGACTGAACCTCTGAAATTGTGAGCCCTCAATAAACATTTTCTCCTATAATTTGATCTTGTTGGGTATTTTGGTCACAGTGACAAGCTGATCAGCACACCTATAAACTACATCTTTGAACTATTTATCCTTAATATAATAAGGACCCCTGGGGCAAATTTATTCTATATTTCACTTAAGACAGTTTGTCACTTACAATTCAAAGGACCCACACTACTAATAAATTACCTTGAACATTTGTATATTACTTTACAGCCTATTGTTTAACCCTTACAATGTTTTCCTAGGGTAGGCAACATAATTGTACCCTTTATAAAACAGGAAAGCTCAGAGAAATAGAGGCTGCCCCTGTACAGCTGAAATCCGAGCTGCTGTTTCCGCCCAGAGACTCTACCCTTTTAGGTGATCTCAATTTTTTTTTCTGAAAATAAATATGGTTCACATTGCTTATACATGATAAACTGAAGTAGTGCAATTAGGAATAAAGTTTGCAGTAATCACTAAATTGACTATTTCCAGTCTGATTTCTTTTTTGTGTGTGGGGTCAGGGACAGTTACCAAGTATTGAACTCAGGGACACTTGACCACTGAGCCACATCCCTAGCCCTATTTTGTATTTTATTTAGAGACAGAATCTCACTAAGTTGCTTAGGGCCTCATTAAATTGCTGAGGCTGGCTTTGAACTTGTGATCCTCCTGTCTCAGCCTCCTGAGCCTCTAGGATTACAGGTGTGCACCACGCCCAGTCTGATTTCTTTCTTTTTGTTTTTTTTTCAGTTGTAGATGGGCACAATACCTTATTTTATTTATTTATGTGATGCTGAGGATTGAACCCAGTGCCTCATGCATGCGAGACAAGAGCTCTGCCACTGAGCTACAACCTAGCCACAACCCCAGCCTCCAGTTTGATATCTTTCAAATTCTGGATATTGAGGGCAGATTCAAACAGTAAGTTTGTGAGACCCCCAGGCTTCTCTTGTCACAAACAGTCAGAAGCCTTATGGTAATCACTCATTCTTGGTTTAGTGCATCCCTCCCAAGTCTAGAAAGAGCTCTTTCTTCACCCATTATCAAGAATCCCGGAGCCAAGGGAGGGAAAAGTGGCAGGTGCCAAAAAAACTAGATGAAGCTCCTTTAAGTCTGATGAATGAAGCTTCTAAAAATCCCTTTGTCAGATATCTGAAAATGATGCTTAGAAAGACAGCCCCTGGCTATTCCTGCTGTTCCTTCTCACCTGTATGATGCCATTCTTTACCATCCAAGCTCAAGGTCAGTCTAGACGATTTTAGCTCCAGTGCTAGAATTGCTATTCAACCCAATTTAAGTTAAATTGGCAAGTCAGTCTTCGTGAGCTGTGGCATTAACCACCTTCTTTCAAGCCCAAAAGTAGATTCTGTGTAGGTGTAGCCTCTACTTTGAAAAATAACAGAGATGTGCATGCATTTCAGCTGAGGATGGAAGGCAGCAAATAGTTGTTTTCAAAATAAGGTTTATTCACCATAAAAAAAAAAAGAAAAACAGAATAAGTTCCTAGATGAGAAACCCACTGACACAAAGTCATAGTTTGTATGGCCCCCGAATTCATGTTGCAATCCTTATCCCCAAGGTGATATAAGGAGATGGGGCTTTGGAAGATAAGGTTATGAGGGTGGAGTCTTATGAAAGGACCCCAGATTGCTCTCTTGCCCTTTTCCCCAGTCTGAGGGCACAAAGAGAAATATGTTCACAAATTTAGAAGAACCTCATCATGACCAATCATGGTGGCACCTAGATTGTGGACTTTAAGAAACTTGTTGTTTATAAGCCACCCAGGCTATGGCATTTTGTCATAGCAGCTGAGTGGATTAGGACAGACACCAACTGTTGGACCACAACAAAATGTGCCTAGAGTCCTTGTGGTCCTATGAGGTGAGGGACTCACCAGTTCAGTGTCATGCTAAGGCACATACATGGGAAGGAGAACTCTGAGCATCAAACATATATATATATTTTTTTCTGACATGAACCCCAAAGTACAGAGGATCTAATGGTCATTTCTGGAAGTGCCCACCTTCCTAGGAGTGACTATATAGGGGCATGTGCTCCGCTCACTCCCAATACTCCTACTATCTCCTCAGATGCAGAAGTCAGACCTTTCCTTGAAAGGCAAGGAAACTCAAGTAGATACTATGGAAGAAGGGATCATGGGACCTATAACCCCAACTGACTGAACCAGTGTTTTGAAGGACTGTCACATACACTGGGGCAACACATACTTTCTCCTCTCCATGCTTCCTATTGGAATTCAAACCACAGAGGAACATAATCAAGAAAACACAAGAGGTAGGGGTACCAAGGCTGGTTGGGCAGGGGCTGACAGAATTGGGTTGGTGGCTCTGGTGGCCTTAAATGAGGGGACAGAGGAAACCTAGCCGTGGAGCCCCTGAACTCACAGGGCTGTGAACCAGTTAGCAAGGACCCACCGTAGTAGCCAGTCAATATTTACCTGTGTAAATCCTAAGCAGGATTTACTATTTGGTCTGTTTGAGAAAGACAATCGCCACAAATCATTATCAGATTTCCATCATCCTTGGCTTTTTACCCCTGTTAATGGCTTTTTGACGATCTCCTGTGAAGTGGCTAGAAATGACAGGTATGAGCTGCAGATTCCCTTGACAGAAGCTCTGAAAGTAGACTCCACAATAAACCTCTACTGAACATCTGTGTGGCAGCACAGAGTGAAACCACTTAACACTCTTCTCACATACCTCCCCAGGCACCATTGGGACTGGGTAAAGGATGGTCCTGAATTATGTTGGCTGGGGCTAGAAATTCGTTATACTTTACGATGGTGTGAAAACAGTGCACACTTAGCAGAAATCATTGGTTGAATTTTGAGTTGGTATGGTGCTGGGCGGTGGCAGTCAGCCACACACTCACGAGGGCAGAGGATCAACACTCTGCGGTGTTAAGCTGTGCTATGAAGTTCAGTAGATTAGGTGGATTACACGACTTTTTTTTTTGTGTGTGCTGGGGACTGAACCCAGGAGTATTTTACCACTGAGCCACATCCCCAGACCTTTTTCATATTTTATTTAGAGGCAGGTTCTCACTGAGTTGCTTAGGGTCTTGCTAAATTGCTGGGGCTGTCTTTAAACTTGAGGTCCACTTGTCTCAGCCTCTTGAGTCACTGGGATTACAGGCAGGTGCCACCACACTCGGCTTTGGTTACATGTCTTTTTGACTTAGCAGGATTTTCAGCTGGTGATGGGTTTAATCTGGATGTGACCCCATCACAAGCCCAGGAGCACCTGTTCTCATCTTGGTTCCCAGATGACAACAGGGAAGCCCGTTACGGCATCCAGGTTCACGCTGTTGGTGTGGGTTCATTCTGGAATTCTCAGGGTGGGGTGTGGTGTGATGTGGACTAGGTGGGGTGCCACTGTGCTTTCTCAGGAAAGCCTTGTACTTTCCTACAAGCTGGTCGTGGCCAGGAAAACACAACCAACAAAACAGCTTTTTTATGTTTTCCAGTTGAAAATAAAAAGTTCTACTGTTTTAAGTCCTGACGGATCATCAGAAATATCTGTGGAGCTTTATAGAAAAGAGAGCTGGGGACCCATCCCAAAAGATGTGTCCAGTTACTCTCAGTGCCTGGCAGTGTGCACTTCTCCCCATCCTTACTCCCATGACTCTGATGTCTGGGTGGGTCAGAGAATTCTGGTGAGAGCACCTGGGCCCCAGCTCAACCAGCAGATGGTGTGGTGTGAACACAGTGCCTCTGCCTCTGGTCTGTAGAAACAGTTGTCAAGACTTTTTTGAGATCCTGAAAACGCTATGTCAGTACACATCAGCCATGTGTGAACGCAAGCAGTACCTCAGCCTTGTCAGAAATGTGGGTCGAATAATTGAAATTGCTGCTAATAGTGTGTATCAATGGTGCATTACTGTGGTTTCTCACTGAAATTTAGGCTTTTTTGTTATATGCATCCAACAGATAACTCCTTTATAGGGTGGAATTTATATATGAGCTACTCTTCTACTGGTTGCATTTGCTGTTCTTTTATGTTTCCATAGGAATCAGGACTTCTAGAACCGGAAGGGCCTCCTCCCCATAATTTCATTCCTTGGGATCTACAGTGAGTCCTTTCCCCAGTGCTCTTACTGTCTCCTTAACTGCAGAACTAGTCATGACTCTTACCAGAGCAGAATGCAATGGAACAATGACCATAGGAGTGTCCCATTTCCAGGTGTGCACTCCTGAGCAGCTGAGTCACCTGGAGTGCTCAGCTAGACACAACTCCTTCCACGGGAACCCTTCCTACCACTGCTAGATGGGGCTTCTGTCTCTGTACCCTCCTATTTCCCCAATAATCAGATTGGGGTGAACACCTGAACCCAGATGGGCAGCACATTGTTGTAGATGATCTGGAGATGGGACCCTGAATGACAACCAGTACTCAGCTGTGAATGAGTTGAACCAAAGTCATGTGAAATTGAGGACGGAGTAGGCACCCTGTTAAGGCAAATCGAAGTACACACTGAGTTACAGGGAAACACAGGCTTCATGGAGTCAAGGAAGTCAATCTGCAGAGTGCAGGATGTAGCGGCTGCACGGAGGCAGGCCGACAGCTGAGACCATTAGGTGATAAGAGGCAAGAATTTCAGGGGGTATTCAAAAGGGCACAGCAGCATGTGGGCCTGCAGAAGGGGGCAGTGATGTCATGCAGGGAACAACCATTTCCTAGAACACATGTGCCTATCTGGTGTCTGCCTCTTGAGCACAGAGGAATGTTGATGTGTAAAATTGAGCCTGTGTGTCACAGATGGCCCCTGCTCTGTGAGAAGACAATACAGCAAACTCTTTTTCCAGCCAGGCCCATGGTTTAGAATCTTAAAACTCTGAGGGATGTCAAAGATTATCTGTGCAAACCTCCTACCCAGTACAAGACACCCTTTTCTGTTTTCTAGCTTCTCCAATCACTTCTCCTAAACCAGGAAACTTCTTCATCCTGTTACTGGTGATAATTAATATCTAAAAACAACCAGCACAAGTGCTCTCAGCACATATATTGAGAATGTGAAATGCTAATGTCTTGGCTTCTTTTTTAGTGTATGTGATACTTTAGCCCTGAAACATACACACACACACAACTTTTTCAGGAGGAACTCAACCAATTGAGCCCAACTAAGAAGTTCTCTTTTTAAAGAACTCATTTGATATAATCCCACTGGCTGGGGATGTAGCTCATTGGTAGAGTGCATGCTTTGCATGTGCAAGGCCTTGGGTTCCATTCCCAGCAAGGGAACAGGGGAGAAACCCAATGACTGGCACATGCCTATAGTCATAGCTACTAAGGAGACTGAGGCGGGATTGTTTGAGCTCAGGGTTCAGGGCCAGCATGGGCAACATAGAAAGACTCTGACACAAAAAGCAAACAAAAAGATCCTGTTTCTCTTCTCTGTTCTTCAGCAGCTGATTGCTTGGTATCCTTTTGCAACACCAACATATGCAACAGGAGAAACCCACCTGCGAGATTGATTCAATTGACTAATAAGCTCACAGGCGAAGGCTTGTGGGGCTTTCGTGTGAACCTGGGTGTGGGTGGTTGTCAATGTGATCTCAGAGCTGGCTGGCTGACGCTGCTAAGGCTCCACATGCCAGTTGCCATCTGAAGGTGATGAAGAGTTTTATTTTCAAAAAGGATAGAAAGCTTGGTGAGGAATGACTCACTCCCTCCAAACGCTGCACTTGAACAGGAAAATCCTCTTGCCGCCTGGTCCTTCCTTCAATGTGCTGCAGCAATCCCGCCTTCCTGTGATGAAGTCTTCTGCTGGAGTTTACGGCAAGGCTGGCACCCGCCCTCCTCCTCCTCTCAGATCCCTGGCTCCCGTGGGAAGAAGGTTCCTTGTTCACAGGATGTCGTGGGCTAGCAATTTAGCAAAAGCTGTATCAGCTTGAGCTCAAGTTTTAGCCTTTCACAGTTCCCTTGTGACAGGGTCAGAAACTTGCCTTGGGTTTTCTCTGCTTTAAACCCCACAGATCTCTTCTTTCCCTCCTGCAGCAGCTCAGTATTTACTCAAGATTACTTTCTCAAATGTTTGGCAAAACATTAAAGGAGAGAGGAGTTTCCTCCTCCCTCAGGGACAATCATATCCCAAATTTACTCTGGGCATATAATGCCTCACTCCATTGATGGCTTTTTGTGGCCTCTGCTGTATGAACCTGAACTTTCTTCCCTTTGTGAGATGGAATTTACCAACAGTAACCCTCGAGGGAGTTTTCAAGGCCACAGAGTGGGCCAGTTCAGAGCAGCAGCACTGTAAAAAGAACCTATAGGCTTCTCTCACAACTTTTCTTGACAGGAGCCATTTATAGATTCCTGGGTTATGTGGCGTTCAGGAGGCCATCACTGAATGTCAGATGGACCACGTCCATCTCCCTCACCCACATTTAGTCTTCTAAGGAGCCATCCTTCCTTGATGGCAGGATTTCAGATATGTTCTAATCCTAAAAGCCTGGTAGGGTAGAAAATGGGGCTGGATGTAGTTTTTGGAGGAGCCTTAAGAAGTGCATTTACTTCATTAAAGGCATGTTCTCCTTGGGCAGGAATTTTTTATTTATACACACACAAAGGTATGTATTTCACAAATAAAGAGAAATTCCCCTTGTCTTGCCTCCTACTCCAGTCTCTTCTTCACAAGTAAGCCTGGTATATTTCTTGACTTCTTTCTGTATGTTTGTATGCATAGATGCTCATGTAGAAACAGATGTTTTGTTTTTACTATTATAAAAAGGACTTCACTATTAATAGTTTTGAAACTTGCTTTTTATATTTAACCATATGGAATTATTTCCATATTAGTACAACACTGAAGTAAATTATTCTGTGTGTGTGTGTGTGTGTGTGGTGCTGGGGAGTGAACCCTGGGCCTTATGCATGTGATGAAAGCACTCCTCCAACTGAGCTCTATCCCCAGCCCAGGTTAATTCTTTTTAAATGTTGTAGACATTACATAACAGACCACAGGCCAGAGTTATTTAGCCTTTCCATGTTAAAGGACACTTGCTTCCAGTTTTTTTCCCTTCTTTATTTTTTTGTGGTACTGGGGATCAAACTCAGAAACTTGTGCATGCTAGGCAAGTGATCTACCGCAGAATTACATCCCCATCCCTTTTTGATTTCTTTATTTTTGAGACAGATTTGGGATCCTCCTGCCTCAACTTCCCAAAAAACTGGGATTATAGATGAATGCCACTGTGATTGGCTGTGATATATTTACTATGAAGTAAAATTCACTCTTAAATTGCGTAGATTAGATTCAGGAGGCTAAGGCAGGAGGATCCCAAGTTTGAGGCCAGCTTTGGCAACTCAATGAAACCTATCTCAAAAAATAAAAACAGTAAGGTTCAACCCTCCAATACCAAAAACAAAAACCAAAAAATAAAAACAAAAACAATAAAATGTGTAGATTGTCTTAATTTACACCATATAATCATCACCACAATCAGGATTTTCATCTCCTCCAAGTTTCTCTTGCCTTCTTACATATACCCCAACACCAGGTAAATACTGATGTATTTTTATCCCTGTAGCTTGCCTTCTCTAGAATGTCATGTAAGTGGGAACACACAGTATGTAACCATGTGAGTCTAGCTTCATTCAGTTGGCAGAATGCACTGGGAACTGGTCCAAGTCGTATAACTAAAGCCCTGGCTTTCATTGCTGAGTAGAATTCTGCTGTATGACTACACCACAATTGGTTTTATCTAGTCACAGATGGAGCACATCTGGGCGGTTTCCAGTTTCTGATTAGGATTAAAGTTGTTATAGACATTTATGAATAGGTTTTTATGCACCGAAACACCTTCATTTCTCCTGGGTAAACTCCTGAGAATGGGACTGCTGGGTTGTTTGGTGTTGTCTAATTTTATAAGAAAATGCCCAACTGTTTTCTAAAGAACTTGCATCATCTTGCATGTCCATAAACAATGTATGAGAGTTCTAGTTGCTCTACATACTCCTCAGCACTTGATTCTATCAGGTTTCTAAGGTTTTACCCATTTTGATTGGGTGCAGTGGCACATGCCTGTAATTGTTTTGAGGACAGTCTCAGCAACTTTAGTGAGGCCCTTAGCAAGATCTTGGCTCAAAGTAAAAAGGGCTGGGAATGTAGCTCAGTAGTAAAGCATCCATCCCTGGGTTAAACCTCCAGTTAAATTTTATACACACACACACACACACACACACACACACATATATTTATTTTTATATATTCTTGTTTTAGATATTCTGTCAGGCATTATGTTGATTTTAATTTGCATTTCTCTAATGACCAATAAAGTCAAACAGCTTTTTATAAGCTACTCACCATCCATCTCTTTTACATTTATTGCCCATTTTAAAACTGGACTGTATGTTTTGTTACTGTGTTTTAAAAGATCTTTATATAGTTGGAATACAAATCTTTTAATGTGTTTTACAACTATGTTCTCTATATTGAAATTTTAAGTCTCCCTCTTTTGGCATCATTGGTGAGAGATCATCATTTATTTCTGAAGGCCTTATCAGCAGAGACATGCCTTAGTGTCTTCTTTGGAGGTCCACACTGGACAGGTGTTCTCTGAACATATGGCCAAGTGAATGCTCACTAACATCTCAGCTGTGTCTTAGCGGTAGATGTGGGGTCATTTGTGGTCTAAAGGGAAATCTAGGTGGCAGCAGGTTGATTTAAAATGGGTCTTGAGTAAAAACTCATTTGGTGGCCTGCTACCACTCAATCATTTGTGCCTTGTACAAAGCCCATCTTCTATTTACATCAAATTAATAATTCCTTAACAGTGTTAAAACAGCTCTGTCCATCTCCTCCCATTCTGTGTGTACTGTCTTTGAACCCCTGTGTTCACTCCCCCAGGGATCAGCACCCTAGGATGTGCCATTGCTGGGAAGTTCAGCTGTCCAGCTTTTCACTACAAGTGTTAGGTCAGACCAACTACCTACAGGTGACCAGTCAGTGACTTTTTCTAGTCATCTCTAGAAACTAAGATAAGGGGCTCTCTCAACTGTGGCCTCAGCTCCTAGCTAGGCTTTCCAGCAGAACTAGGAGTGACTGGGTCTCCAATAAAAATGTTATAACTCAATCCCATTTTGCTTGTGCTCCCCAAGTTATCTTCATTAATCAGAGCTTGCTCTGGTGGAGGGCAAGTGACTGACACTTCAAACCTCTAACACATAATTCTCTCAGGTAGATCTCGACTTCAGCTCTAATTGAACCACAGTGAAGAAATGTATTCAGGAATGAATCAGGCAGGGATGAGTCAAGGTGAAAAAGTCTGCTGCAAATAAGGGCGTAACTGAGCTGCTGGCATCAGCAGGCATCTGTGTGCACAGCTTAAGAAGTGCAGGACTGTCTAGGTAAAGAGCTCTTTACCCATTCCACTTGGGCACAGGTGAGATTTGCTGACCCCAAGTTCTTTTTTGTTCAGTTTTTTTTTTTAAGACAGCATCTTGCTAAGTTGCTGAGGCTGACTTTGAATTTACAATCCTCCTGTCTCAGCTCCACTTGGTCTGACCCTTAAATTCTTGCATCATATTGAGTCAGGGCTCAACTTGTCTGTCCACAATTTTTTACTATTCTCCTGTATCTGCCAGTAAACTAAAAGTATGTGTGGGCTCTCACTTCACCCATCTCATGTAGGAAGGTTATTCTGATGCCCTTAAACTTTTTTCCCTGTAATTCCTGCTTGCTGATTCTTAATGAATTTCTAGACTCTTTCAAAACCCAACCCAGAATTAAATCCTCTAAGAAGCTTTCCTGTTCTCCAAACACCCAATTAGCCATATTTTACAATACTGAAACTGAAGCACAGAGAGTAAGCAACTTCCTCTAAGTCATGGGCTTTGAATCCAGTTAGCTCTTAAAACATTCTTCCACGTATTTAATAATCTATGTTGCCATGTATCTGTTTCCAAGTCTTATTCGATATCATAAGTCCCTGAAGGCAAAGACCTATCTTATTTGTTCATCTCTATATCCCTGCTACTTTGGAGTCTCAAGATGAGGGACTTCCTTTGTGCTCTTTGAGCCAAGGCAAGGACCACCAACTGTGACTAACCACACCAGAAACTTTCTCATGAGCCTGGCACTGATGAATCACTGGTGGTCTAGGATATAAGTAAATAAAATACATTGGCCACTGGTAATCATTCTTGAGAAATATCTCCTCATGTGGAGTCTACAACAAAAAAAGAACATCATTCTACAAGCAGGAAACTCCACAAACTGAGTAGGAACTGGAAACTGAACCTTTAAGATGGAACAACTGAGGCATCATCCAGAAGCAACTCTTTGTTGAAGAAACATAACTCTTGAGACTGCTCCCTACGAGTGAGGAGAGGGTCTGGGAAGGTGAATTACTGCTCTGGGCTCTATGCAGTGTGTGCTCACTACCCAACACACCAATGGTGGCCACACTGAATATGAATCAGTCTCTGCCCCTGGCTACAGTATAACCCTGGACAAGTTCTTCAACCTCTCCGTGTTGCAAGATTCATATCTAAAAAACAAGGAGAAGAGAGCCCATGCTAAACTGTTGTGGTAAGAATTAATGAGTTGGCAAAGTAGCTTAAAATAGGCTTTGTTGAAGAGACAATGGAATGGTAATCAGAAGCAAGGCTTAAATGTCAAGAGGACCAGCCCTGTAAACTCTTTTGTGTGTGCATGGGACATGTTTACATTTACTAATACCTGCCAAATTATAAACAGCCATTGTGTTTCATGACCACCCCAGATTATGGTTTTTAGCTTAGTAACATACTCTTGCTGAATTTATAGATCCACAGCACAATAAAAAATTCATTCTCTTAAGACAATTTAAATACACATTTCAACATCTTAAGATATGGTACACTTTAAGAACATAATTCTTTATTTTTAAAAAATATTTATTTTTTAGATGTAGATGGACACAACACAATGCCTTTATTTTTATGTGGTGCTGAGGATGGAACCCGGGTCTTGCCCGTGCTAGGTGGGCGCTTTACTGCTGAGCCACAATCCCAGCCCTATTTTATTTATTTTTAATGTGGTGTTGAGGATCGAACTCAGTGGCTCATGCATGCTAGGTGAGCATGCTACCACTGAGCCATAACCCCAGCCCACAATAAAATAATTCTTAAAAGCCCTAAAACTTAAGATTAAATGATGTAAAAGAATCCAGTTTAAATTGGAACCTAAAGCATCTCATTAGTCCTATTAGTTTATATGGGTTCTAACAATCAGATAAAAGCCCTGATTTGTTTTTATAACAAACATTATGGATGATGACACATACTCAAAGGAAAGGGAGGAGGAAAAACTAGGAGTATAATTAAAATGACCTCTGTCCCTCTTGAGAGGCTGAAGCAGGAGGACTGCAAGTTTATAGTCAGCCTGAGCAGTTAGTTAGACCCTGACTCAAAGCAAAGGCGGGGGTGTGTGTGTGTGTGTGTGTGTGTGTGTGTGTGTGTGTGTGTGTGAAGAAAGTGACCTCCAATCCCTTTTTTTAAAAACACCTTATCCAAATGCTTTCATTAGGCTTCAGGAACCTGCTCTAGACTTGTGTTAGAAAGAAAGCAGAATTCAAAAGTCAAATTCAAATCTCACTATTTCCCACACTCCCGTAGGAATGCTAGAGAAATCAGGGCAGCATCCTGTGAAACAAAGTGGAGTGAGCCGGTGCCATCTGAGCATCTGGCAGCTCAGTCCAGTACCCCTCTGAACACTCTCCACCAGCAACCTCCACTCAGAGGGCTGTCATAGTGGGTCCATTCTCATCTCACCCTCCACTTGAAGTGGAACAGAGATTTAAACTTTAGCAAAAGGATCCTGAATTTAAGGGCAGTCTTCATCCTGTGGGTATGAGATTTGGTGTCTAAATTCCATTAGGGATACCAAAGGTTAAGATCCTTCTTCGAACTCTCTTGGATCAGCTTCATTTTTTTGATTTGGAGGTGAAATGAGGTGATGGGGAGATAATTTGGAAAAACACACTGATTTTGCCCCATGGGTAGGATTCCTACAAAGGGGGACCAACATTCTAGAGATATTAGGCAGGAAATGGTTCCATAAAATGGACATTACCTATGCCTCAGCATAATCTTGAAGGATTAAACAATATAATATTTTGGAGCATTTAACTCACTACTAGGCACAGAGGGCCTGATAAGTGTTTACTATTATTTCACTGATACGTACCAATAAAGAAAATAAGCTTCAAGAAAAATCTGTTCACAGACCTTTAAGAACTGCTGAAATCCTTCAGAGCTTGCTCATGATAAAACAGAGCAAAATCTGTCCTCTTTTTAAATTTACACCATTTTGTAAGTTACCGTAGCAACATGCAATTGAAATCTTTCTAATGTCCAGCAACCAAATCTTAATATTATTCTGTCAGTTAAAACATCTCCTAAGCAAGTGCAGAAGTTGAGGTTCATCTATGAAATATGGCCTTCCTGTACTCTTCTGATGTGACATTTTATTATCAGCCTTTTTCTCTCTGAATCTCACAGTACTTTTTTATGAGTTTAGGGTTCCTACTTCTTGAGTTTTAGCTGTTGAAAGCATGTTTGTCAGAGCAAGAGAGTCCTGAAATGGAAGAATAAAGGATTTGGGAGCAGTGGTGCATAACTGTGATTCCAGCTATGTGGGAGGCTGAGGCAGGAGGATCCCCAGTTTGATGCCATCTTGAGCAATTTAGGGAGGGAGGGAAGGGAGGAAGGAAGGAAGGAAGGAAGGAAGGGAGGGAGGGAGGGAGGAAGGGAAGGGAGAAGGAAGGAAGAATGGAAGGAAGGAAGGAAGAAAGGAAGGAAGGAAGGAAGGAAGGAAGGAAAGAAAGAAAGAAAAAGAAATGGTAGAGCAGTGGGTTCAATCCAAAAAATGAATGAGGACTGGCACTAGTCTACCATCTAGATCAATTATTCTACTGAAGAAATAACTGATGTTTTAGAGACCCAAGCAGATGCAATCAGGTATGATTAGGTAAAAAGCAACTATGAGAAGCTAAAGAAAGCAGTTTTATAAAAAATACCTGAGCTGGAATTGTGGCTCAGCGGTAGAGCACCCGCCTAGCATGGGCAGGACCCGGGTGCGATCCTCAGCACCACATAAAAATAAAGGCACTGTGTTGTGTCCAACTATACCTAAAAAATAAATATTAAAAAAACCCAACAACAACAAAGCACAGTTTCAAATAAGACACAACTGTGCCCTGGAAACTCGAATGGAACTGCTACCAAGTTCAATTTGGCGAGACTGTCCTAACTAAAGCAAAACAAATACAGAGGAGACATTTTCTGTGTTTCAGGACAGTATCATACAGCAAAAAAGGGCAAGTTTTGTGGGAAGATACATCCTGTGTAATACACCATGCACATGGCAGGTACCCAGAATTCTCATTTCTATAAAGCGATACCTTTATCTGAGAGCTTTCGATGACTGGGCTTCCAGTCATCAGCAGAGGAGGTAATGGGCATACCATATCTGCCTCCTGCACCAGAACAAGGTAGGATATGACAACTGAAGTGGGGTGAGGAATGAGACCACCCTCCTTAATCAGAGTTGTATTTTATGGTGGGAATGCAAAGATAAAAATTTTCTTAGTTCAGTGGCACTCCACTTCAGAATTCTGTTGTTCTGCTGCTAAAAGCAAATCATACAGAACATTATTTCTCTCAATGGAGAGCTATCTCCTTGCTGTAATGATGTAATATTTTCTTAAAATTTTGGCATTTGCCACTTTTTGATTGCAAATATCCTAAATGACAAAATGAATTCATGTTTTAAACAACTTTTCACTGTGCTTAGTTTGCTAAAACTCCTTTTTTTGGGTGGTTTTGTTTGTGGGTATGATTTTGGATTGCCTAATATACAACATTTTATGTCAGAAAAATTTCATCATGTACTTGTATTGCTCATTTAAATATTAAAGAGAAAGATAAAAGAAACATTTTCACGCTCTAGGAACTGACACTAACCTTTTCAGTCTCCATTGCGCCACTACAACCCTCCTTTAGTTGGCAGTGTTACTTGCCAGGTGAAGTCAATATGTACCTGCTGAATGGGCAGTGAAATTCTGCAGGCAAAGCCAGACTTTGGAAAGTTTATAATCTGCCCGAAGAAGATAAATCATGAAATTTTGGACAGGTATTCAGTTTTTACTTACTTTAAAAGCAAACAAAAGACACATGACTTGACAATGATTTTGTTCATTCTGCTTATCAATATCACTAGAATAAAATAAGCTAATGATAAAAATTGTCATTCTACTATGAACTGAATGTCTTTTATTAATGTACCAATGAACATGAAATATGATCACTTTTTTTTAAAAGGCAACTTCATTTTTGAACAAGTTCAGAAAAAAGAAGCTTTGGTTATTTATTCCTTTTAATGATTTCTGTAGTTGACCTTTTTCCCTTGTATATCATTCACTTTGGACCTGAGTTACTTTAGTTTCTCAGAGAGGCAGCAAGGACAAAGTCTTCATTTAGCAAACATTTCCAAATCTTAACATTTTAAAAGTTAACATTTAAAATGAAAGCCCTCTTAATCCCTAACCCCTATCCCCATCATGAATTTACAAGTTTAATACAAGTCTATAAATAAATTTGTCCTTTTTCAAAAAACACTTTAAGAAATTTTATAGAATTACAGATTTTAAAAATTTACTAAAAGAAACTAAAGTACCAATCATTTTACTCCTTTTAACACAGGATGCTCAAGCTTCCTGGTAACAGGGCTGTTGGTTAGCATCACCACTCAGCTGTTCCATCAGCATTCTGGCTACAAGGCCTCTCAGTCACTCTTCTCTTCTCCTTGATAATGCCTGTACTCTGGCTTCAGCTCCCACGTATTTTTGTGGATCCCTTTTACATTCTGAATTCCAATTTCTTTCAAGATGTCCTTAAGATATCCCTAAAAAAAAGAAAGAAAAAACTTCAAAGATGAGATATAAAGACAGAAAACAAAAATGTCAAAGCACAATTGAGTAATAAAAATTATAAAGCTAATAAAAGCTCAAGATTTCTTCATAAAGAGACTAAATAAACTGCCTTTTCTCTTTTTTCTTGGTACCATGGATTGAACTCAGGGATTCTTAACCGCTTAGCCACATCCCCAGCCCTTTTTTATATTTTATTTAGAGACAGAGTCTCAAGGTTTGAACTCATGATCCTCCCGCCTCAGAGCTGCTGCATGTGCCACCATGCCCAGCTTGCCTTTTGATTCTACACCTATGATATATAACACCTCATTAAATATATGTCATTTGCATCAAAGGGACTGAACATCCTAAAAGCAACAATTTGAAAACTTAAAAGGAAAAATAAATATGTCTAGAGGAAAATACACTGGAAATTATTGGTGCTCAGGATTTATTAACATGACCTAATACATCAAGTGTAATTTGCCCGGGAGGTCAATGGCTTCAAGGTCTCAGTTTACAGTCAGATTGGAATCAGTAGTTTTGGAAGCAGGAGCATATATCAAAAATAACAAGCATTTTTGGAATAGAAAGATAATATTCAATGAAGCAAACATGTGACAGATATTTAGAATTCTCAGTTCTTTTTTGTATTTTTATCTTATCCACACAAGATTTTTGTTAAAAGTATTTTATTTATTATTTAACAAGTATTTTTTAAAGTTTTCTTTCCTTTTTCCACATTTTTATAGGTGCATTATAATTGTAATAATGGTGGGATTTATTGTTATTTATTTTTATATGTACACAATATAGCAATATAATTTGGCCAATATCACTCCCTAGCACCTCCCCTCTCCCTCCCTGCCTCTCACTTTCTGGTCCCTTTCCTCTACTTATCTTCCTTTGATTTTCATGAGATTCCTACAACTCTTTTGTCCTTCTTTTCCTTTTTCCTCTCCATCTTCCCTCCAAGAGAGAACATATGACCCTTGACCACCTGAGTTTGGCTTATTTCACTTATTATTAATATATTAATAATTTCTGCAAATGATATAATTTTATTTTTCTTTATGGCTGAATAAAACTCCATTGTGTATATATACCACATTATCCACCCATCCATTGATGGATACCTATGCTGGTTCCAGAGTTTAGCTACTGGCTAAAAACATGGGTATGGGTCTGGGGTTGTAGTTCAGCAGTAGAGAGCTTGCCTAGCATGCACGAAGCACTGGATTCAATCCTCAGCATCACATAAAAATAAAAGTGTTGTGTCCATCCACAACCCCCCAAAATATACGTAAAAAACATGGTTCACATGTGTTGCTACAGTATGATGACTTTCCTCTCTAGAATTTATTATTATTTGTATTCTTGCCATTCTGAGTGGTGAGACAAAATTTCGGTGCAGTTTTGACTTGTATTTCCCTAATTGCTAATGATGTTGGACATTTTTCATATATTTTGGCCACTTGTATTTCTTCTTTTGGAAGTGTTTGTTTAATTCACTTGCTCATTTATTAATTGGGTTACTTAGTCTTTTGAGTTTTTTATATATTCTAGATATTAATCCATAAGAGTAGGTAGCAAATATTTTCTCCCATTCTGTAGGTTGATTCTCACTTTACATTCCAAATTGATTTCTTCACTGTGCAGAAGCTTTTCAATTTGATGCCATCCCATATATTAATGCTTGGCATTATCTCTTGAGCTTTAAGGGTCCTACTAAGAAAATCACTGCCTGTGCCTATATGCTGGAGTGTCAACCTTATGTTTTCTTCTAGGAATTCATAGTTTCTGATCTAATTCCTTAGGTCTTTGATCCACTTTGAGTTGAATTTTGTGCAAGGAGAGAGTTAAGATTCTGGTTTCATTATTCTATAAATGGATAACTAGTTTTCCCATTATCATTTGTTGAAAAGGTAGTCTTTTGTCCAATGTATGTTTTTGGCACCTTTGTCAAGGATCAGATGACTGTAGATGTGTGGGTTTGTCCCTGTGTCTTCTGTTCTGTACCACTGGTCTATGTGTCTATTTTAATGCCAGAACCATGCAGCTTTTATTAATATAACTCTGTAGTATAATTGGAAATCAGATATTGTGATGCTTCCAGCATGGCTTTTTAAAAAAATATCTATTTTTTTAGTTGTAGTTGGACATAATACCTTTTTAAAATTTTATTTATCTATTTTTATGTGGTGCTGAGGATCGAACCCAGGGCCTCAAGCGTGCTAGGCGAACACTTTACTGCTGAGCCACAACCCCAGCCCCCAGAATGGCTTTTTTGACCTAAAATTATATTGGATATTTTACTCCTCCAAATGAATTTGAGGACTGTTTTTTTCTAGTTTTGTGAAGAATGTCACTAGTATTTTTAAAAATACACATATTTTTAGTTGTAGATGAGCAAAATATCTTTATTTTATTTATTTATTTTCATGTGGTGTTGAGGATTGAACCCAGTGCCTCACATGTGCAAGGCAAATGCTCCACCACTGAGCTACAACCCCAGCCCCTGTCACTGGTAGTTTGATGGGAAATGCACTGAATCTATAGATTGTATTTGGCAGTATGGCCATTTTAATAATATTAATTCTGCATATTCATGAACATGAGAGGTCTTTCCATCTTATGAGGTCTTCAGTTTCTTTCTTCAATGTTTTACTGTTTTCATTGTAGAGGTCTTTTACCTCCTTGGTTAGATTTATTCTAAGTATTTTGTATTTTTTGAGGCTATTGTGAATGGAACTGTTTCCCTGACTTCTTCCTCAGCAGATTCATTGTTGGTATATAGGAAAGCTACTAATTTTTGTGTGTTGATTTTGTAACCTGATACTTTGCTGAATTTATTAACTACAACAGTCTTTTGATGGGATCTTTTTGGGTCTTCTAAGTATAGGATCATATCTGCAAATAGTGATAATTTGACTTCTTTCTTTCCTGTTTTTATAACTTTTATTTCCTTTTCTTGCCTACTTGCTCTGGCTAGAATTTCTAGCATGATATTATATAGGAGTGGTGACAGTTGACATCTTTGTCTTGGTGCAGATTTCCAAGAAAATGCTTTCAGTTTTCACCATTCACTCTGAGGTTGGATTTGGACTTTTCATTTATAGCCTTCCTGATGTAGGTTTCTTCATTGTTTTTATCAAGAATGGGCGCTAAATTTTTTCAAAGGCCGTCTTTGCATCTACTGAGATGACAAAATGATTTTTGTTCTTAATTCTATTTATGAGATCAATTACATTTATTAATTTGCATATATTAAAAAACCATCCTACCATCCTTGCATCTCTGGAATAAAATCAACATGGATGTGATGTACAGTCTTCTTAATATGGTGTTGAACACCATTTGCTAATATTTTTTAAAATTTTTTATTTTGATGGGCCTTTGTTCATTTATCTATATGCGGTGCTGAGGATCGAACCCAGTGCCTCACACATGCCAGGCAAGCACTTTTACCACTGAGCCAAACCCCAGCTCTTCATTTGCTAATATTTTATTAAGCATTTCTGCATCTAAGTCATCAGGGATATTGGCTTATAGTTTACTTTCCTTGACATGTCCTTAGAATTCTCAGTTTTAAGGTAGGTTCTCAGACTTGCATACCAGGCTACTTATTTTTCCTGTGTTGAAAGGAAAGTTACTATTTGTGTTAATTATTATTATTATTTTTAAATATTTATTTTTTAGTTGTAGTTGGACACAGTACCTTTATTTATTTTTATGTGGTGCTGAGGATCGAACCCGGGGTGCGCACATGCTAGACGAGTGCTCTACCGCTGAGCCACAACCCCAGCCTCACTATTTGTGTTAATTATTACATGTAAGTTGGTCAAGCTTGCCAAGACAGTGTGAGAAGTGATAATGAGACAAACTAAAACCATGGGGGCTGCAGCTTTGTGTACCTGGCTCCTCTAAAGGTAAGAGTCCATATTATGGTATTTAGGTCCCTGAAAATTCAATGGACACATAATGTAATACTAAATCCTCACCTTTGCTTGTCAGTACCCAAGGTGTAAGCATTCCACTGTAAACTGACCAATATAAACTGCAATATTTCCTTCTTACGGAGAAATAAAAATTAATTATTTAAAAGTGATTTTTTAAAAAAAACCATCCAACAATAATTTTTGTGTGTATGCTTTAAGAACCTGTTACAGTATTGAGATGACTCATCTCACTGATGGAAAATGTAATTTTAAAAAATTAACTGAAATGAGGCACTAATTAGAGAAATGGCCAAGAAGCTCTAGTGGCAGCTTCTTACATATGGTATGAGATCACCTGCATCGGAATCATATGGGAAGCTTATGTAAGCACTATTTTGGGCCCAGGAATCTGCATTTTAACAAGTCCCTCATTTAATTACATTAAAGGTCCACCATATCTCCTTTAAGGGTTCTTCCAGTTCTGATACTCCAGGACGCTTGAATCTTTGGTGGGTTGCTTAGTTCTAAGTCTCACCCCTACTTAATACTGTGTGTTACTAACATAACCTAATGCCATTTTACACTGATTGGTATAATGCTGTACAATTCATAAAGTTCTTTCAGTTAGTACACTGTCATCTAGAAATATAATAAATGATTAGCAATGGAACCACACACATGTTGCTTAGCAGGAAGGCTCTGATGGCTTAGCTCTTGGGCAGCCTTTCCCTACCAGCAGCCAGGCCCCAGCAGGTGGCAGCAATGAACCAAATGAGCCCAGGGTCCCCCCCCCCGCCCCGCCCCCCAGCTTGCCTGCCTCCCACACCTTCTACAGTTGGCTTCACTGAAGGACCCATGCAAATGAGTAAGCATAAAGGATTGAGACACCCAGGTAATGTGCATGTCTGCCATCTGCTACTTCAAATTACATTTAAAAAAGGAGACACTGTTCATCAACTATTTTCTAATTAAACTGGATTCATAAATGGAAAATTATGGGTGAGGCACAATAGATTCTCAGTTTAAGTGCCAAGAATGACATCTTTGTAAAATTCCTAAGAATGGTTTATTGTGAGATTGGCTAAGATCCTGTTGCACAAACAATCATACAATTGTGGATGCAGTGCAATGGTCAAAAATGAAAAGAACAATTGCCAGGGGCAGACTGATAGCTTGAAAGAAAAAAGAAGCTCTCTTGATTTCATGTTGTGTGCCTATTTATAATCTAGACACAGAAAGTGAAAAGCCTATAAAGAGGTAAACACAAATATCAAGAAAATCTTCAGTGTATAAATGCAGTTGCTTTCACATTCAGTGCACTCTCATTCTGGTAATTTAGTCTAATATATGGGATAACTTTTATACACAAAGATGTCCCCTCTCTTTCTTCCTTGTGATAATAAGAAGGGAATGATATAATCATAGCCAGTAGACTTGTCAAGTAATGAAATAGGATTATGATCACAAGGGCCAACCGTGCAGATCTGGGAAAAGGGAGTAGTTTCCAACTTTCTGAAAAAAAAAAAAAAAAAAAGTCTTGGATTTTTTAGGATGTTTCAAACCACAACTGGAGATTATTTTACTCTAACCAAATGAATTAGTTTGGCAAGAGAAGAGGCACAAAGCAACAGCAGAGAAAGTAGTAGTGATGATAAGGGAAAAGGGAGACAAAATCCCTGAAGGGAGGAAGACATGGATACAGAACAGTGAGAGCAGATAATTCCTCCATAGTGTTTCAAAGACATTGTTTTACAGGCATTCATTCAAATCTGCCTTTCCTTTTGGGGTCCTCTTCTGATACTCCACTGTGCATACACCTCCAGTTTCTGGATATGCATGCAGCTCCCCTTCCCTGTATTGCCCATCCCCTTCGCTGGAATCTGAATCCTCTTATCCTTTGAGATTAGGCTCAAATGTCATTTTCTCAGAGGAACTTTCCCTCACAGCTCCACCCTTGGATTTATACTTCCCATTGCATAGATTTCAATGATAGCTCTTATTATACTATATTCTACTCCTTTCTTACATGCTTCTCTCTCACCTTTGAAACCGCGTGCTCTACTACAGCACATCACACAGACTCAGTGTACTTATTCAGAGTGAACAGAGTATGAGTATGCTCAAGAGTGACAAGGCAGTTGAGAGGACTGTTTGTGAGAGGGTGGTGATGAGTGGGGAGCACTAAGAAGGTCCAGAGGAATAAGCCATGAGAACTTTTAGTTCTTTTAAGTCAAGAGGTAAGTATAGTTTGAGAAATAAAAGTTGACTGATTAAACAGTATTACCTGTATGTGGATGACATGTATTACTAAAAGCTGTATTATGGTACTAAAATAAGACAAGGAGATTTTAAAGATTCTATCAGGATTGAAATTTAATTGGTAGGACTGAGGTTGTACCTCAGTGATAGAGTGCTTTCCTAGCACATGTGAGGCACTGGGTTTGATCCTCAGCACCACATAAAAATAAATACATACATAAAATAAAGATATTGTGTCCACTTACAATGGAAATATTTTAAAAAAGAATATCAATTGGTAATCTCATTTTTCTTCTTCACATATTTACTCAGATATTTATTCCAACACCTAAAGTGTGCCAGGTGAAGTGGTGCTTAGTCAGTCCTCTCTGCCTTATAGAATTTACAACTTAAGATAAGGGTGCAGATAAAGATGTACAAACAGGCAAGTGTAATAAAGTCAGGAGTGCAGGGGATCATGGGAGCACTTTGACCCAGCCTGGTTGACATGCCAAGTTCCTTGAGGCCAGAAATTTGATCATTTGAACTGCAAGGCAATTTTGTGCAGAGAGCAAGAGAAACTAGTTCTACTCCTCTTACACATTCTAAACATGACTGATTTTTCAATTTAATTTTTGTCTAACCATCTTTATTTTAAACAAGAATTCTAGAACTAAGCAGACTTTTATGTCATGGGATTGGGGTATTTCTAATTAAAGAGTATGTGCCATGCTGCAGCACATGATCTGAATAAACTGGCTCAGGCCCAACAATTCTTCAAAGGGATGTGGCAGGCATGTTGTGGGAGAGAATTTACAGCAAGTCTGAAAGCAGAGAGAGAGTAAAACATCATAGTACCTATGGAAGGAAACAGCAAAGCACATACTTGACCAAAAAGGTCAATGAATTAGGTTGAGCTTTGCATTTGTGGGTCAAAATAAAATTGTGATAGCCTCAAAGTCAGAAATTCACAGACCAAACTTCCTAGTTTCCTCACAAGACCAAGGCAAACCTATGCAGAGCCACAAAGCCTAGGAAACTACTATTTTAGTCTCTCTGCTCTCCTTCCTTCCTTTCCTTCCATTTCTCCTATCTCTTCCTTTCCTGCTCTGCCCACCAAATGGAAGATTTATGTTCCATTTAATTTTATCAGGCATTTTGGTGATAAGCAATACACCTAGCAATATAAATACAATTTATAAAATAAATCAGCTATATCTAAATTTCTAGAATTTGATTAAAAACATATCTTTGACAGGGAATTTATCAAAACTACTAAAGCTTTAGGTAAGCCTACTAGGCTTCTAGTCACAATATCTTTCAAAAAGGTTAAACCAAGCTGGGTGCATATTTACAATATGCAAATCTATACCAAAGACTGCAGAAAGATTCCCCAATGGAAAATATACTATATGCTTTCATAAAGTGATCCAAGCATTTATTGGTTCTATGATAATCTCAAAATGTCATTTCAGCTTTATATGATTTTTGGGTGAATCTTCTGAGATGTCAACAGAAGAGAAGACTTACAGATGAAGCTGTAAGTGGCTCTAAGACATGAAATTCTTTCATTAAAAATAAACTACATATTAGAAATAAACTGTGAAAGAAGGCAACAGATGTTTTCACTACTTAAGATAGGAAAAAAAAACTGTTCACAGGAAGAGAAGGTGATGCTAAGAATTACTTTGGAACACAGACTATGCCTTCATTTTTCTCCTTTCCTTCTGGTTTTACTTCCTCTTCTCTGCTAGACCCTGCCCTATCTTCCTCCCAGGGTCCCACTGGCTTCATTTCTTCCTTTGAAATTCCAAAAAACAGACAGATGGGTAATGAAATGGTCAAGCAGAAGCCCTGGCCGACCCTAATCCAAACCTTGAAAAAAAAATGTTTGTATTAATGTTTGTAGATCATCTTATTAGCAATACCTTTTCTGTTTAGCTTTGGCAAATGTTTGAATATTTCAGACAAAGTTTACTTTCTTTGGGAAGTTGCTGGGCTTATAGATATGTGCCACTAGGCCAGGTTCTATTTATATTTTGAATTTGGGTTTCTGTTTCTTGCAACTGAAGGAATCCCAACCAATTCACAGACCCATAATAGTATATACCTATATATTTTTACTTTTGATAGGAGAAATGCTCATGTCTCTAATGTTAGTTAATATTAAATATTAATATTTCTAAACTGCACTAGTTTATTTGCATACTGACTATAGCTTATTCTGGGATATTATAAGGTATTCCAAGGCTGGGACTTATAATGGCTTACAACTGGAAGAAACAAGAAAAAAAATATATACATATATACACAAACATACAGAAAGGTATCCAAGTCTTAACAGATAAAGAAGCAAACAATAAATTCCTTTTTAAATGTAAATAAATATTTGCATTTAGAACCATGGCAACTGTTTCATTATTAGTAGGTTTGGTGTGAAGAATAGTTTTGAATGTACAAACAAACAAAAAATATCAATGGCATAGTATTATTTTTCTATTTGAAAATATTATTGAAAATTAAACGGCAAGCAAGGGAGGCTGTAGGTGTATCTTACCAACAGAAATTTTTCAGCAAATTAGTTAATATTTATGTAAAATCTTGAGTTAAGTGAGTATGCTACAAAATTCACTTCAAATTTTCCCTCATTCAAAAATTGAGGCAAAGAAAAAAGAAAACAACTGAAATAAACCATATAGGAAATTAAAAGGGAAAACGTTAAGTTATAATTAATTTGGTAGTAGATCAAGTAATTATTAGAGTCTTCTATTCTAAAGGAAAGTATTAAAATTTCATAAATGTAAATTTCAACAGTTAATAATTTATTTTAGTATGACATTTCATATCCTAACATTTTTAATTAAGATTCAACTTCATAAGTTAGCAAATAATTAGTTTTTAAAATAGATATATCAAAAAGGGCTGTCATTAATTAATATGCTCTGCTGGGAGACTGGTTGTCTTTTTAGTTTTAGTAGTAACATTCAAAATAAAAATTTCCACTTACTGGAAAAATGAAGAGAGAAGTAGAAGGGAATATGTGAACAGGAAGAAAATGACACACATTATTGTGGAAAAGAAATGGGATACAGGTGTCTGGCTTGAATAACTTGCAGGGAACTGTGGTATCACTTACTGAAATGAGAAAGTCTGGGGGAGTTCTTGGTGAGTGTAGAAATCAGAGTTGTTTTGAACACATTAAATCTGACTCAGCAGTAAAAATGATTAATATTGATTAGGCACAAACTTTGTACCTAAAGCAATATGGCACAGGGTTTGAGACGCACTGGGCCTTGGCTGGCGAGAGCACTCCTGGGTCCATCCTCTTGTGTCAGAAGCAGGCATATGACCTATACCAGGTCAATTAGAATCTCTTTTTGGGCTTTTATTCAAATAATCAGCATAGAAATCTTTTTTTGGGGGGTGGGGTGGGGTTAGAGGTTGCTAGCTGTGAGGTGTTTTAGAAGGCCATTCTGGCTACCATATGAATCTACTTAAAAATAGACAACAAATAAGAAAGATGAGAAGATGATGAGAGCTATGGAGAGATGGAAATGGACAGTTGTGACTAAACATTAGCTAGATCTAGCTATCTCTAAAGTTACATGCATTCCTGAATTTTCCAAGCTATATGAGGTGATAAAATCTATTTCTTAAAAAAAATTATTGATTGATTGGTTGGTCGTACTGGGGATTAAACCCGGGGTACTCTACCTCTGAGCTACATCCTCAATGGTTTTTATTTTATTTACTTTATTTTTTAATTGTCAACAGACCTTTATTTTTTATTTATTTAAATGTGGTGCTGAGAATTGAACCCAGAGCCTCACACATGCTAGGCAAGTGCTTTACCACTGAGCCACAATCCCAGCCCTTTATTTTATTTTTGAGAAAGGGTCTTACTAAGTTATTGAGGCTGGCCTCAAACCTATGATCTTCCTGCCTCAGCCTCCTGAGTTGCTAGGCTAACAGGTGTGTGCTTACAGCCTAGTTCTATTTTTATTTTGAACTGGGTTTCTGTTTCTTGCACTTAAAGGAATCCCAACCAATTCACAGACCCATAATAGAATATACCTATAAATTTTTATTTTTGATAGGAAAAATGCTCAGTATTTCAAATTCTCTAGCTATTTTACCCTGTAAAACAGCATACTTTTTTTATATCTTGATTCCAAATTCTGGTTATTTTTATTTTTACTGTTATTACTTTTATTCAAACCCCTACTTAAGCCTCTCTGAAAATAAACTCTAAATACTAGGTTAATACTACCTAGTATTAAATGCTGATGCAGTAGGGTAACTTAGTAAGACCCTGTCTCAGAATAAAAAATAAAAAGGATGGGTATGTGGCTCAGTGGTTAAGTTCCCCTGGGTTCAATTCCCAGTACCAAATATGTATACATACATACATATATACATAACAGGGATATAAAGTATAGGCACTGATCTGTAACTAGTTTTTTCCTGTAGACTTGAACCTTAACTAAAAGCATGCCAGCTGTTCAATTTCACATTCTGAATTAAAATATGGCCCCACTGGATCAACATGATTAGGGATCCCTGATTTAGAATGGCTAATCAATAATTAAAAATAAACTTCCCTGAATTTTGACCTAAAATTGAGAGGACAGAGAACAGGAAACAAGGTTCAGTTATAATCAGAGCTGATATTCTTTTTCTCCCCTCTTCCTTCCTCTCTTTCTTTTTCTATGACACTTTTAATAGAAATGTGTGATTAAAGGAATATTGGTAAATGGGTGCTATGTTAGAAAACTGTGCTAGGGCTCAGAGTGGTCTTAGATAAAATAGAAGAAAATAGGAGATAAAATAGGAGAAGATGATGAAATAGGGAGAGGATCACAGATTCAGAGCTGGAAGGGATCATAAATATTATCTAGTCCAACTCTTTCAATTTTAGGAATGAAAGTGACTTTCCAGTGAGGTAAACAGCAGGGCTAGATTCCACCGCTATCTCCTTCTGCCCTATGTCTGGCTCTGGTCCACCTCCAGCCTGGCAAAGACATTCTACACTTTCTTGACACTGGTTCTTTGTCCCCAACCCCCACCATAAATGACAGGAGGCCTGTCAAAATCCATTTAAGGAAAATATGATGGTTCCGGGGGACTAGGATTTTCCTTTTTTCAGATTAATTAACTAGTGAATTTCTGCTAAGTTTATGCTGTAGAGTATATGGTTATTTAGGAAAAACACACAACCCTGTCTTCAAAAATCTGCTTGCTGAGGAAATAGTCTCTAAATAATATAAGTTTGTTTTATAATCTAGATCCAGTGGTCCTCTATGAGAATCTGATACAAACTATGGATTAGCTGCTGAGAAAAACCCAAACATTTTTGCACATATTCAGGAAGCTAATGGATCCCTTGAAGTCCACCCCTGATCATAAGTCAAAAATTATCAGATTTATTGTGTATTGCCATATAAAAATTATCTATAGAAACAAAATAGAAGCTTTATAATATCTTTGATGTAAAATGAATAAATCTTATATCCCTTCTACAGCAAAGAAATTACATTCCTTAGTATCATCAAAATGTCTCTCTGTAAGTGCTTATTTTCCAATGTCAATTTTGTGTATGTTTTATTCTGTAAGAATGTCCTGTCTGCTGTCAGTTTCTGGAAGCCATTTTCATGTAGATGCACTTATATATAAAAATACAAAGATAAACTTCATTAAGACCAGAAGAAATGCAGCTTAGCTAATGAATTATTCTTTTTCAATCTAGCTTGGAATGCTGTTTCTAAGGCTTTGATGCCAAAGGGACTGAAGTCATTAAGATGAGTTGATAATACTGCAGCATGAACACTTTCTGCTCGATTAAAAAAATTATTTAACTCTTTTAGAATTTAATTTCTTAACAAAAAGTGAAAGGTTTATGTACAACAAAATCTACAGATTAATGTCAAGAATAAATCCAAAGGAGGATAATTCCTTTTCTTTGTGTGGAATTATTTATATTAAATGTATTTGGAATTTAAAATGATGAAGTAGACAAGTGCAGTGGCACACAACTGTTAATCCCAGTGGCTCAAGAGGCTGAGGCAGGAAGGTGACAAATTCAAAGCCAGCCTCAGCAACTCAGCAAGGCTCTGTATCAAAATAAAACATAAAAAAGGGGCTGGGGATGTGGCTTAGTGGTTAAGCGCCCCTGGGTTCAATCCCTGATACCAAAAGTAAACAAATCAATGAAGCTGATGTTACAAAAAAACCAGAAAACATGCCCTTAACGCACAAACTCTCATTAGTATAAGTAAATGTGAACTCAATCATAAGCGAAACACACATTTCTACTTAGAAGTACATGTTAACAAAGCAGGACTTATTTAAAGGATAGATATGAACATATACATACCACGGGTTGTTTTGTGATGTCCACCAGGTCCTTAAGATTATAATACTGATGTTTCTCAAAGGCTGAAAACAGCATATCTAGTACATGTTGTTTATCAGCTCGAGCTCGCTTCCCATCTTCTTTCTTTTTCCTTTCATATTCAATCTATATGCGAAAAGCAAAAAAAAAAAAAAAAAAAAAAGAAAGAAAGAAAGAAAGAAAGAAAAGCATCAATTCAACACACACTCACTTGAAACACAGGCATCTCTGTTTTATACATCTAAAAACGATTAGATTTGAAGTTTTGGGCCATGTGCAGTGGCAGATGCCTATAATCCTAGCAACTTGAAGCAAGAGGATCCCAAGTTCAAGGCAGCCTGGTCAATTTAGTGAGACTGTCTCAAAATAAAAAGATTTGAAGATTGTAGGCAGAAGAGCTCTGAACTGGGGTTCAGAGCCTGGGATCTCATTGCTCCCAGGACTCCCTATATCTTCAAGGTTTAGGATAGTAATAATGACAATCAGTAAATCATCTTCAGTATTCCTGAAGCTCTGCATGTAATGTGGCTATTTCTTCCCAAGTAAGGTTTCTTTCTGGTTAGCCTGTGGTGATTAGAAACTGTAATTTGCAGTTCCTTTGTTTTTTTATTAACTAATATATAGTAAGAGTTTCTGTACTAGACATAGTTTGGAAGGTAACACCTTTCAAACATGAGGTCCCTAGGGGCAGTTAGATCATACCATGGGTTCTCTAGGAAGTAAGAAGTTTAGGAAGCAAAGGTTAAAATAAAAAAGAACACAGGCAGTGCCAGTTTTCCCTCTGGACCCTGCTGCCTCCTTGAACCTGTTTTTTTTTTTTTTTTTAATCTAAGTAAAAACAATACTCTTGGGCCGCATGTTGTGTGTATCCTTTAGTCTGACATATTTTCATGCACATAAATTTGGGAAGCAATGGCCCCAAAAGAATGAAGTTCTCTTCCCCTGTTATCATCCTGGGTTTGTTCATTTGTAAAAAATTCTCTCTCTGGGGCTGGGGTTGTAGTTTGCCTCGCACACGTGAGGCACTGGGTTCAATCCTCAGCACCACATAAAATAAATAAAATAAACATATTGTGTCCATCTACGCACTTCATTTTTATAAAGCATAGAAACTTGTTATAGGAAACATACATAAATGGTAGCAACCCACCAGGTAAATAAAATGTCAGTAGACTGGGTAAAAGCTGTCAGAGAACAATCTCCTGTTCATCAGCTGGAATGACTATAATCTGGGGACTAGCTTAAAAAAATATAACAAAATATACTTCAAAAGTAACAACTAAATTATTGCATAAACCCCATCTCCTGCAGTGAGGTTTATTCTCTATATTTTAACACTAGAGATTTGTCAAGAATGATAAAATTTAGTTGCAATTGATCTATTGATGCTAAAACTGAAAATACATCTTACATATAATTGGAGACTTACAAATCAGTGGCTAAAAAGGCAACTTTGACAATATTGCCTTTTAATGAAATAAACTTAGGAGCCAGACAAGGGAGAAAGCGGTAACTTAATCATCTTAATTTTTTAAAAATATGTACATCTTGGGAATGAAACTCAAAATCCATTTATCTTGCTTGGCATAGTGGTGCATGCCTGCAATCTCAGTGACTCAGGAGACTAAGGCAAGAGGATAACAAGTTCAAGGCCAGCCTCAGCAACTTGGCAAAACAGTGTCTAAAAATAAAAAATAAAAAGGACTGGGGATGTGACTCGGTGTTAAGAGCCCCTGGGTTCAATATCTGGTACCAAAAAAAAAAAAAAATTCTATTCGTTTCTTTGGGAGATTAAGCACAGACTATGTACTAGGCAGTGCACTAAAATATGGAGAAAATAAGATAGTCTTCTCTTTAAAACAGTATTTTTTTAAAATGTAGTAATAGTAGACCACAGAACTACCTAGGATAAGATCACGATGCTGAAAATAATGCAAATGTACGACACAGATTGCATTGTTGGGGAGGAACGAAATCCTGCCAGGCAGTCTCAAGATTTCCTGGGTGAGAATAGCATAAAAGAGAACATGATGGGCAGTTACAAAGAATTTCAAAGAATATAGGCTTTCTCTAGGGTCCAAAAAAGGATGGAAGAAGATTATATTATTGGGGAGAAAAAAGGATGAGAGACCGGATAAAACTCACAAATCCAAATATCAGGGTCTTTGGGTTAAAAAGTGGGATGATATCATGGGATGTGTAATGGGGTAAATATGTTAAGCCTTTCTTTGCTGACCAGTGACTACAACATATCTTTACTTAGTTTGAATCCTGACATCCCCTTTCACTGTCACACTGCACTTACACAGTATCGTACAACCCAGAACGTGGGCCTGGTGAAAAGCAGAAAAAAGCCAGGACTGGGAGATGAAGACATTATAATCCTTTACCCCAGTCAAGTGATAAGAGAAATTTACCTTGGGATCTAGAAAATAAATCAAAGAATCTATTTACACACAGAAGAGACATGGTAACTGCTTATTCCCTTCCCAAGGGGTTGGGTGGGATGTGGGATTTCATTTATTGTCAAAAGCTACTGGTTTCCAGGGAAGACAAGACAAAGTGGGGACCCAGGAGAAGATCAAAGCTTAGTTTATTTTCTTTCCCCATCACTGAGCACTGAACCCAGGGCCTCATGCATGCTAGGTAAGAGTGTTACCACTGAGTTTTTATTTTATACTATTTTGAGGCAGGATGTCACTAAGTTGCCCAGGCTGGCCTTGAACTTCCAATCCTCCTGCCCCAGCCTCCATATCCTCGGGAATACAAGTGTGAATGGGATTAGGCCTTTGCATCCTTCATATGCAATCAGATCCTGCATGACAACTGTCTTCACTCCCTTCCCAGCTTTAGTTTATGTTGAAAGAAGATAAAGATAAATTCAGAAAAAAGAAGTGATTTCTACCCTTTGGAGGCTCTTCATTATATAAAATGATGGGTGAAGCTGGGAAGATTAATAGAAAAAAATGTTTTCAAAGAAACACGCTGGTAAAGCAAGAAGGGCTACTTCAGAGAGGTCAAGATATAATATTCTCGTTGGCAATGGTGAGAAAAACTTTTTAAGGATTTGTTATCAATTCCCAAACACAGAGTTAAGATGGCCAAAATTCAACAGCAAGAATTTAGAATAAATTAGAAAGGAACTTTAAAAATCATTACCAGGGATAAGATCAGAAGTTAGATTAAGTTGTGATTTATAATGTTAATGAGTAGAAAGAAAACCACCAAATTCTATATAGACTTTTTTTTAAAAAAATTGGTTTACATACTTCCTGCTCAAATACAGTGACTGCACTGAATGTTGGTGCTTTCCTTCTTTAAAATTAAAGGGGAAAGCAGAATAGAAATGTATGCTAATCATTCCATGTTAACCGTGTCCACCAATGGCTCAATTCCTTGAGGTAGTGTTGTCTCTTATCTACTGAACAACAATTCTTAAAAGTGTAATCTGAAAGCCCCAACACATTTATTCTTATGTTTATTTTTTTAAAAAACAAGAAATGGGCAAAGGTATAACTCAGTGGTAGAGGACATGTCTAGCATGTGCAAGGCCCTGAGTTTGATCCTAGCACTACAAAAAACCCCTATAAAACCCCAAAACATCTATTATTGTCATAGTCCTGTACTATGGGATAACTTATAAAAAAATATTGCTTTAAAGCTAAACTGGTTAAATCTTTTTGATAATATCTAAGACAGGTCCATAATCCAAATTCTCCTTTGTTGTATCAGGTAAGAAGTTCCAGTATATGTGTAATTATAAAAAGGGGTTTAAATTATTCCCATGTTGATTAAGTTAATAATACCTAATATGCTTAGGATAAAACTAAGGTCCTTGAAGTTAACTTTTCTTTTTTCTTTTTAAAATCTAAACAGTATAGAAGTGGTAATCTTAGTATTCAACTTAATCTTGGTACTGCAGGTAAGAGTAATTACACAAATAAACTGCAAATAATATGTACTAGTATACTTCAGAGAAATTTATAGTTCTGAGATAATGTTACTTCTGTTGGTTAACTATTTTTTCTTTGGGCACTTTGTTTCTGACACACAGGCACTGTAAAGAAACAACACTTGGGCTGGAAATGTGGCTCAAGTGGTAACGCGCTTGCCTGGCATGCACAGGACGCTGGGTTCGATCCTCAGCACCACATAAAAATAAAATAAAGATGTTGTGTCCACCGAAAACTAAAAAATAAATATTAAAAAAATTATCTCTCTTAAAAAAAAAGAAACAGCACTCAAAGCAGTCAAGACATCTAACTTGTTAGCAGCCAATACAAAATATTACTGACAGTTATTAAAACAAATAGTTTTAAGTCATGTGAATTTTAATTACTGATCTTCTTCTGTCTTTAATGACTATACATCACTATGTAGCCAATATTGTAGAAATAAACTTAAATTCAGGAAGTACTTTAAACTTTTATCTCCAGTTATACATTTTTATAATTAAAAAATCTATCATACACAACAAATGTTACTTTTGCAACAGAAAACAAATTATTCAATACTAAAATTCAAGGAAATGTTGAAAATCCATTGTGGATGTGGTAAAGAGATGTTCAACTGTCATTACTGAAACCGTAATCACTGACTAAAATTATAAATGCCACCCACTACCAATTAAAATATTATAACTCAGATGTCTGTAAATTTTGAGACTGTTGTTTGCAGAAATACTTTGATTGCTATGTCAAGGCAGTCTCTGTGAAGGTTTTTATTTTAACTGCGAAAGTGAGCATGACAGCCTCAACTATCATGGTTTTGCATTTTAAGTCCTTAAGAAAGATCATTTTCCCCTTCCCCTTTACAAATGCTTCTATTTCTGCTTAGTGTACCATCATTTCTTTGGAGGAAATGATTTCTTTAGAATCCACAGTCCTTGGTGTACAAATTCAAATGGATAAGATATACTATGTACTATATTAGGCAAACACTGCTGAAAAGCCTTTATGATATATTCTTGCAGGCATCCATTTTAATCAGCAAAATTAAACAAAAAAAACCAAACTAAATAATCTTACTTCTGAAGACTAAAACAGTTAGTTGCCACACTAAAGAAACAATGTTTCTTTTTATGCATAAGGACAAATTTTATTTCTAGTTCCTGAGGGTTAACCTCAAGGTTCTATATAACAATTCTATTACTTGAATTAATCACTTTTCTAGTTAAGTGTTTCTGGTTCTCTCTCACTTTCTTAAGAAGGGCTAGAGAACACACTGTTTGTCAAACTCAGGAGCAGGGGATAGAGGTGATAACAAAGACAAGAAGATATTAATTCTTTTTAAAAATCCTGGGTTTGGAAGAAAGAAACTTTCTGATCTCCTCCCTCATATCATTATTGAATCCCACCCCTTCCTCAACAGGAGATGGCAGACAGAACTGTAAAAAGTTTCTATCTCTTTGGATTAGTGGTTGTAAACTAGAATAACCTAGGGAACTTTAAACACCTTGAGATAGTTGGCTCCCACATTGGATCAAATGATCAAACTCTGGAGGCATTTTCTTTTATAAAGCTGCCTGGCTGATTCTACTATCCAGCCCATGTTGAGAAGCATTATCAAAGAATACTACGAAATTTACACGTGCCAGATGACAACATATAAAACCAGAACACACACAACAATTGTGATTGAGAGATGGAGGGAGTTGAAAGGAATCTTGTAAATTAGCTTCCTTCTTTTTCTTCCTTCCTCCCCCCCTCCCCCCCTTTTTTTTGGCGTGGCACTAAGGATTGAACCCAGAGGTGCTCTACCATTGAGCTACATCCCTAGCCTGAATACTCATGCTTAGTTTTTAAAAATATTGCCAACTATGAAAGCTTTGTAACAGCATCAAGCTTTAGCTTTAGGCCATGGTGGCTGTGGTGGCAGGGTCCTTCAGGCTACATTTCCAAGATTCCCTTGCTGGCTGGTGTTTGTCAGTGGGAGAATGAAACCAGGAGGAAGGGCAATTCTCTCTGTAACCAGGCTTCTTCTCCCGTTTCCAATTCTTCCACTTTGTATTCATAAACTATTTGTATCCAATTCCCTACACCGAATCCCTTTCTGCTACAAATATCTTGAGCTGTTTCTGTTTCCAAGAGAGACACACTGAGTCATTATTAAAGACAGGGAATGACGAGTCATATTTAAAATGGTATTGATAATTTCCATTTTAGAACAGCCAATCTCGTTCTAAAGAGGATCTGATTCCTCTAAGGATCTGATTCCTTTACCTTTCTTGCTACTTTATAGAGTGACTGACAGAGATCATTTTGAAGTAAGAGAAGTATCAGTTTTTCTACTTTTTTATTCACATGTATTTGCTTTATTGGCATTATCTACAGTTTCTTTGTGGAAAATTTTTAAAGACATCTGCTCATTTTTGAGACTGAGTTTAATTAACAAAAGGTATTATAACCTATATATCTCAGAATTTAGTACCAAATATAAAAAGCTGAAAACAAATAAAAATGTGTGGGCACCATAGTTAATTCCTCTGTGCTGTACTATCTCTACTCTTTTGCTAAAAACAACTGATTTTAGGAAGTGCATAAGGGTTTGCATAAAGCCAATTCCTGTGGTAAGTATTTTTAAAACTTTTCCCTTTATAAGATGAAAAACAAGATAAATGTAAGTTCTAATGTTTTCCCCTTACCCATTAGGTTCTCTTGTAAACCTCTTTAAAAAGAGGAAAATTAGGATAAAATCACTCTAGTTCCTACGATCCCAAACTAATGACGTCAGATATTTCACCAATCTCCAATTCTGGATATTTGTTTCCAGTCTTTTTCTATCTTAAACAACATAGAGAAACATTACTGCACATACATTTTTTTGACATTTGTTTTACTATTATAAATTCCTATATTCAAGATTGCCAGTCAAAGGACAAATCCTTTTAAATAGTACTTTTGATACAAATTACTAAAATTCCCTCCAGAAAGGTTACATCTCTTCACAGCCTATGGAAAGTGCTATTTATCTTATCTTCCCTGTGACAAAGAGTAGAAATTGTATATAGAAGCCTGGCTCATAAGAGAAGAAGAGAGGAGTCAAAGGTTATAGGAGAAGAACACCATTGAAGAAGAAAGGCAAAGACAAATAAGACCTATATTATTTTAGTTTTCTATTTCCATTAACTCCAGGAAGTCATGTGTACAATTATGTACAGCACAGCAACATTTCAGTCAAGAAAATACCACGTATATGACAGTATTATACAGCCAAGGGATGCAAGCTATCCCATGGAGGTCTGTGTAGTGCCCTTTATATGTCTGTACAATGATCAAACTGCCTACCAACACATTTCTCAAAACATATCCCAATCAGACATTACATAACTGTGCACCCAACTAAGAGGAGAAAAGGCAAAAGAGGACAAGAAGCAGACTCTTATCTACACCCAACAGAAAAATACCTCCCTTGTATTATCTGACACTATTGTCTTCTTTAGTTTTGCCTTGTTTAATCCAATCAGTGCAACAATTTTTTTTTTTTTCAAACATCTGAATGTCTCCAGAAGGAATAGGTGTACACAGTTCTTACACTCCCCAGCATTTGCCTTCGTAAGCCTCAGTCTTCTGCTCAGTTACATGCCTGTTTAGCCCTGGAAGCTTTTGCTATGTTTCATGCAAATTAACCACTAGAAACTTAAATACCATAAAGTATTATTTTGGCAGACACTGTTCTGTGGTACTTAATAAGTCTGGACACTTAAGGTCAGTTTTAAAAGAGGTTTTCATTCTTTCTATGCTCAGTATCAAAAGGAATCTTAAGCAACAAAGTAGGATACAAGAGTTCAACTGTTAACTGCTACTTGATTTGAGCTTCATTGAATCATTATATTTCTTGGGCTGGGGTTGTGGCTCAGAGGTAGAGCACTTGTCTAGCACATGTGAGGCACTGGGTTGGATCCCTAGCACCACACAAAAAATAAATAAAGCAAAGGCATTGTGTTCATCTACAACTAAAAATATATATATTTTTAAAAAACATTACATTTCTTCTTGCATTACAGTTACTTCAAACCTCCAAACCTTAGCCATTTTAGCATTGTTAATCCTGTGGCAATAATCATGGTGGTTAAGAGTTTGATTCTTAAGCCACACTATCTGGGTTGAACATCTGGAATGGTAAACGGCTGTGTGATCTTAAGTAAGCTAACCTCCTTGAGTCTCAGGACCTCAACTATAAACTAATAATAATAGTGGTAGTTACTTCATGGGGTAGGTATGAAGATTATGTGTCACTAGTTAAAAAGCACTCAGAAGTGTAAACACCACATAATATGCCAGTATACATAATATATAAGTATTATTATATATATTATATATTATATATAAGTATGTATAAAATATACTTTAATAAAAAAGGTTGAAAACATATAAGCAGTCTTCCCTTTGCACAGCAGTAAGAGATAGTAAAAATACCTGTGAGCAAAGTAATCTTAATTATCATTGAGAAAAATTACTGTTGTTCCAGGACATTTAAAAATTTCTGAATGATATTTAATTTTTTAAAAAACATTGATAGATAATAAATGTACACATCTATGTATGACCTTTAATTTTTTTGTCAATATATTAAGATCTCATATGAACAAATATAAAGGTATAGAAAAGTGGGGAGGGGCAAAAAATAAAGAATATCAAGAATACTTTGAACAATGGTTGTCTTCTTAAGGTGTGGCTTATGATGTAGAGCAAGCTGTTTTCTATGCTTAGCAAATTGTCATATTCCTTACTATATCTGGATTAGGTATTCAAGCACCTGAGGGTAAGGCTTATGACTGATGAGTACTTTCAAAACCTAAGAATCTATAATACAGAAAAGAATAAAGATATAACATCGAATAAAGGGAAACATGCAGAAAACTTACATTATATTGATGATTAGCAACAGGCTTGTAATTTGTTGTTACAACTTTCTCTAGTTGTTGTGATAGCCTTACAGGTTTGGAAGATTCTTCTATTTGCAATCTGAAAAACAGAAGGCATTATATACACTTATTTGTTTAGCAGAATGAAACCTGAAGACTTATTTCTGTAATTCTTATTCAATAAATACCAATTAATGTATAAACCTCAGATTATTATACTACCCTTACTAGAACATTCAAAAACCACAGTGAAAATATATGACTATTGTGTTCCTTCATTAGTCTATAATTTACTTCTAATCCTATATTGTATAGGCAAATCTTAACTACTAAAAACCAGAAACCAACCACCTGAAAATTTCTGAAAACCAACCAATTAACCAACCAACCCTACAAATAAAATTAAACTATATAAACTAAAATTAATCAAGTTGCTAATTCAAAATTTCCATTTATCTAATTAGAAATAAAGGCTAACAAAATGGAATAAATCAGCACCTAAGGTCTAGTATCTAGTATAATCAGCACCAAAGGTCTCATTGGCTAGTACAGATACAGAACATTTCGGTGATTACAGACTTCTAAAAGATAGGAATGGTCTAAAATTACTACAGGACTCCATCCAAATTAAAATATAATTTGAAATATTGCCTTTGAGAAAACAGCCATAAAATACATGACACCATGTATAGCATATTACAAAACATAATACCTGAACATACATCTTCAAGTAACAGACTTAGGATATTTTGTTTGTATTAAATGTGGAAAGACACATTCAAACATTTATTTCTTACTTTAAAAGTTAAGAGAAATTCATTTGCTAATCCAAAAAACTGGTTTAAGAGGAGAAAAGTGCAGCTTAAAAAAAAAAAAGGTGGGGCCAGCGTTGTGGCTCAGTGGTAGAACACTTGCCTAGCATGCAGGAGGCACTGGGTTTGATCCCCAGCACCACATAAAAATAAACAAATAAAATAAAGGTATTGTGTCCATCTACAACTAAAAAAATTAAAAAAAAGTTTTCACTGTATCTTTGGATTTCTCATCAGTAGGGTATCAGAATATAAATATGTAGTATATTTAAGAAAATGCTCATATGTGGCTAATTTGTAAGTAAAGTGCAAGAATGAAATAAAAGTATTTTTGGACAAAACCCTTAAGACATTTACAGATCATCCTTAAAAGAATTATTGAAAGGTTTACTTTCCGGTGAAGGAAAATAAATCCAAAAGGAAGGAGTGGGATGCAATGGTCACAGCAAAGAAATTGAAAAACGTTGTTAGAAAATTGCCTACTTAATAAAAACAAAAAGAAAGTATCTTTAAAAAAAAAAGGTGAAATTAACATGAAAGATGAAAAGGAAGAGTTCAGTATTAGTGCATTTTAAGATTTCTGTATATTTTCTAATCTTTCTGCAATAAGCATCTATTACTTTTATAATAAAAAAGGAAGTATACCTAATAAATACAAAATACCATTATTTCTTGGATGGTTAATTTGAAAGCCATAAAATGTTGGTCATTCAAAAATAATACATGCTCAAAATTGTATATTATATAAAATTTGACTCAGACTTTAAATTCTTGGTTCAACAGAATAAGTACTAAAGCTAATTTTCATTCAAAATTCAAAAAGACACCTCGAAGTACAAAAAGTACCTATTTAAAAATGTTCTTACTAAATACAGATGAAGATAAATCATCTTAGATGAAGATAATTCCCTATTCTGTTTATTTTTAGGTATATAACAGCAAAATACTGAGATACTCAATGTCTACCAACTATTTTTTATATATGAAATCTACATTATTAGGTATTAGGTATACTTTACCATGAGCCCCAAATTCAGTATACTTATTTCTATATGGAAATGTAAATATTTAAATTCATTCATTTATTAATCCATACTTAAGCTTTAAATACATAAAATGATTATTTTATAAAATGTTAAAAAATACTCTGGAAATATCTTCAGAAATTTACCGGGTATGCAATCATAAATAGTTAAGTACTATATTACTTTTGCCTTTCGTATGTCACACATAAAGAATTTTTTTGTAGTCACTGCTTCCTGACTCAGGTCCATGTGGCATACTTTCCTTTATAGAAAAATTCTTCAGCAATTCTAAAAGTCAGTTTCACCATCCAGACTAGCATGATATATGTAACCTCAAAATATTTAATCTTTTAAATAAAGAAAAACAATGATCATTGCTTTAAAATAAAGAGCTAATATAAAAATTCAACCTTTGTATTGTACTTCAAAAAAGTCAACTTCAAGGGTTTTGTTTTAATAAGAAGAGGGCATCTTATGATTACAAGCTCAAAAGGTTAGGAACTGAAAATACAGCCTATTTTTCAAGAACCAAATCTTAAAATACCTTAATTAACATTGACTGGTTTAAAATAATTTAGCAGGTTCTTTAATTAACACTAAATAATTCATTTAATTTTATCTCATGAAGTGTCAGAACAATTTGCAACTCCATTTCATCACTGAACAATATACTAAATTAAACATTACTGACCTCAACAGGCTTTCAAAGTCAAAAGAAGGTTTACCTGGGTTTATCAGAATAATATGATTTGGAACTATTTGGTTTGCAAATCAGAATATCCAAACCACATACAGAGGTGCTGGGCTGAACTGCAAGCAAGTTAAGAGTCCTGACTATTTTTTAAAATGGGCTTTGACTTTTGCAGAAAATTTTAAAATATGATGTTATTTTCAAGAAACAGTAATAGAAAAGCAATATTCTGTGGTCACTTTGTTTTACAAATCTAAAAGTTTTTGGTGCTGATTCTTAGCATCATTATGAATATGAATATACATATTCATAGAAGGTTAGGATTTAACTGTATCTTTTTACATTTTCCATAGTTGGAGACAAAATGCTTGGAAATATACATTTATGAGATAATTGTTGTGACATCATAAATCATACTTATTTTGTCAAAGCATAATATTTTTAAGTATTAAAAATTAAATAGGTTTGAATATGGATGCATTCTAAATACAACTCCATTTCTTTAAAAAAAAAACTTAATTTAAATTTTAGGTAGCTGAGAATTATATTCTTGGAAGCTCAAGTTGGTGAAGTTTGCAAATAGTCCCTAAATTAGTTGCCTGAGTTGTAACAGCAAATACACTAAACACTTGAGAGAAAATTACAGATATCTATCGTATACCATAGATTATATTCAGGAAGCTTAACTTTATTTATTTTAGGAAGCTTAAGTTTAATCAGAGAATATTAAAGTAAAAAAGTGACCAGACCTGTGTTTTTAAAATACTCCTCTGACTACTGTTTGCAGGATGGTGTGAAGTAAACATGGAGCCCAGAAACTAGAAGAGCTACTGTCCTAATACAGAGGAAAAATAATACTCATTTGGATGAGGGTGATGCTAAAGAGGTAAAAGTCAAGTTTAGCAAATTAAGAAAATATTTTGAAGAGAGATTCAATAGAAATTGTTCAACTGAACTGGGGTACAAAAGAGGAAGAAAGGCAATAAGAATAATTGGGCTTAGATTTCTTGCTTGAGCAACTATAACCCAAGAAGAGGGGTCAGACTGTGTTACTATAAAACTGATAGAATTCACTTTACTACAAAAATCTGTATTTGAGATGCTCCATTTACTCCGCTCCTACAATTGAAAATAAGATAAATGCTAACACCTTCTATCTTAAATTCTTTTTAAAATATTTTTTATTTGTTTTAATTAGTGACAGTAGAATGCACTTTGATACATTATATATAATGGAGTATAATTTCTCATTCTTCTGGTTGTACATGATGTAGAATCACACAGGTTGTATAATTATATATGTAAATAAGGTAATAATGTCTGATTCATTCTACTATCTTTCTTACCCCCATATCCCCCTCCCCTCCCTTCATTCCTCTCTACTTAATCTAAGGTAACTCTTTTCTTCCCTAGTCACCCCCCAACCCTGACCCCACCACATTGCGAATTAGCATCCACATATCAGAGAAAACATTCGGCTTTTGTCTTATGGGGGATTGGCTTATTTCACTTAGCATGATATTCTCCATCTCCATACACTTACTGGCAAATGCCATAATTTCATTCTTCTTTAAGGTTGAGTAATATTCCATTGTGTGAATGTGTGTTTGTGTGCACCACATTTTTTAATCCATTTATCTGTTAAGGGACACCTAGGTTGATTCCACAGTTTAGCTATTATGAATTGAGCTGCTATAAACACTGATGTGGCTGAATCATTGTAATATACTGATTTTAATATTTCTTAATCAGCAAGTTTTATACAAACATATGAGGTACTCTCTATGCCTCACACTTAAGATTAACATAGATTCAAACACCTAATGTTGAATGGCACCAAGAGCAACTCATTTCTCTGGACAAGAAATAATGACAAGAGAAGTTGTGCTCTACTTGTGTACAATTTTATGTCAAAATGCAGTCTACTGTAAGATATATTAATTAATTAAAAAAAGAAAAGAAATAATGACTAACAATTACTATTACTGTATAACTTGGGCCACATAAAATTATTTGGCTTTTTTACTATTTAAGGGAATAGTCAAAATCAACTTCACTGAATTCTGAGTTTAATATTATTATTTAAAGAGTCATTAAAGTTGGATACAGTGGCACATGTCTGTTATCTAAGAAACTCAGGAGGCTGAGGCAGGAGGATGACAAATTCAAGGACAGTCTTAAAAAGATCTTGTCTCAATTTTTTTTTTTATTTTTTATTTTAAAGGACTGAGATGTAGCTCAGTGGTAAAGAGACTCTGAGTTCAATCCCCAGTATCACGGGGGTGGGAAACTAAATAAAAATAGAGAGCATTATCTCCTATTTCTTCCCACCAAAGAGAAAGTTTACAAGGTCATGTAACCCAAGAGCTAAAACACCAACAAACTGATAGCACATGAAAACAGACATTTAAAAAGCACTATATTGAGGCTGAGGTTGTGGCTCAGAGGTAGAGCTCTCACCTAGCACGTGTGAGGCCCTGGGTTCCATCCTCAGCACCATATAAAAATTAAATAAAGATATTGAGTCCAAAAAATTAAACAATAAGAAAACAAATAACCCAATCAACAAATGGGTCAAGGATCTGAACAGACACTTCTCAGAGAAGGATATATAATCAATCAACAAATACATGAAAAAATGCTCACCATCTCTAGCAATTAGAGAAATGCAAATTAAAACCACTCTAAGATACCATCTCACTCCAATAAGAATGGCAGCCATTATGAAATCAAACAACAAGTGCTGGTGAGGATATGGGGAAAAGGGTACACTTGTACATTGCTGGTGGGACTGCAAATTGGTGCAGCCAATTTGGAAAACAGTATGAAGATTCCTTGAAAAGCTGGGAATGGAACCACCATTCGACCCAGCTGTTCCCCTTCCTGGACTATTCCCCAAAGACCTAAAGAGAGCATACTATAAGGATACAGCTACATCAATGTTCATAGCAGCACAATTCACAATAGCTAGAATGTGGAACCAACCTAGATGCCCATCAATAGATGAATGGATAAAAAAAATGTGGCATTTGTACACAATGGAATATTACTCACCACTAAAAAATAACAAAATCATGGCATTTGCAGGGAAATGGATGGCATTAGAGCAGATTATGCTAAGTCAGCCAATCCCTAAAAAACAAATGCCAAATGTCTTCTTTGATATAAGGAGGGCGACTCAAAACAGAGCAGGGAGGAAGAGCATGAGAAGAAAATCACTATTAAGCAGAGACGAGAGGTGGGAGGGAATGGGAGAGAGAAGGGGAATTACATGGAAGATGGAAGGAGACCCTCATTGTTATACAAAATTACATATAAGAAGATGTGAGGGGAAAGGGGAAAAAAAAGAGCGAGAGAAATGAATTACAGTAGGTGGGGTAGAGAGAGATGATGGGAGGGGAGGGGAGAGGAGGGGGGAATAGGAAGGGGAGCAGAATATAACAGACACTAGTATGTCAGTATATATAAAGGTGGATGTATAACCAATGTGATCCTGCAATCAGTACCTGTGGTAAAAATAAGAATTCATATCCCACTTGAATCAAATGTATGACATATGATATGTCAAGATCACTGTAATGTTTTGAGCAACCAATAAAAAAAAGAAAAAAAAGATATTGAGTCCAACTACAACTAAAAAAAAAATTAAAAAAAAAAACAAAATAAAAACAAAAAGCACTATGTTCTGGAAACTGTGTTAAGAGCCTTCCCTTTATCGCCCCAATCTTACTTTCTTCTTGTGATAAAGCCAACAATAGAACTGAAATTAAGATTTTCATTCTATATGGTCCCATATAACAGAATTCAGACCATACAACAGAATACAGCTCATTATTATCCAAAGTACATATATGAAGACACGAATTGGTGTGAATACACTTTGTATACACCCAGAGATATGAAAAATGTGCTCTATATGGGTTATAAGAATTGTAATGCATTCCGCTGACTCATATATATATATATATATATATATATATATATATATATATATATATGAGAATACAGCCTCTAATTAAAATCCCATGGAACTTAGTTCAAAATAAATAATTTCTTCTTGATAGTCATCAGCCTGCCAATAACTGATCTAAACCCCCTCTCTCTCTCTCTCTCTCTCTCTCTCTCTCTCTCTCTCTCTCTCTCTCTCACATACACACGCACACACACAAAGCAAGAGTAGATTTTCCCTTATAACAGCCCTACCCCCCCGACACTCATCACACAAAAAATGCCTATTAAGTCAATATCACTAGTTATTGGGATATAATCATGGTCCATAATCACCCTTACCAAAATCATTTAAAGATATTCTTCATTATTATACTTTATCAAGAGTTATACTAAACTGGAAATTCAATTTTTAAATTGTTTGGCATTATTGAAAAATGAGAGCAGCATATACATCCCTCAAATATTTCAGAAGATGAACATTGTTAAAACTTGACAAAATGGAAAAATGTCAAATTATGGCTCTAAGCTGTTGGCAGATCCGGGAAGTAAAGGCTACAAATTTTAGCTAATACTTATTGGCAAATATATCACAGCAACTCAATAAATATTTGTTGAGCAAATAAATAACACCTTAACTGGACAACTAAATCAAAAAGGAAAAGGTCAAATATCATATTAACAAATGCCATAATAATGTCTGATTTTATACACATAGACTACTTTCATGCCTAAGCAGAAAACCTTATGAAATACTGCCTTGCTAATCTGGTTATCAGCAACAGAATTAAACAACTTCAAACAACACCGAATAACAAATGTTTCCACTAGCAATGGCAAATGTGGGAGTTATTTCATAATGTAATTATCATTTTAGCGTTCATCTATCATTTATGCTGTAGCTACATTTGATTGCAATATTTATGTTATTCTTAAAATGACAGGTTTTACAAAAGAGTGTGTATTTTCTTAAATTTAGATTTCATTTTTGAAAGGGAGAGAATGAAGCAATGAATGGAGGTACACAGTGCCTCCCAAGAGAGAGAAAGAGGCTGACATTTGCAGGGTGAAAGAAAAACGTCTAACAGCAGATAGAATCAGAAAAAACAGTGGAGCACTGGGACTGCCTGCGAGCAAGCACCCACACACTCTATCCTGTCAGGAAACAAAAAAGAAGTTCTGGAAGAAGGTACTGCTTGGGAATAGGTAGACAGAAGGCTGAGGTAATAAAATAACCAGGTGAAGGCTGAGCTGATTTACTATTATGAAAAAATTCTAAAGCAGCCTAGTTTTAAGACAGCATATCTTAGAAAGTTCCAAAACTGGGGAGTGGAACAAAGACAGTTTCTTAGAGGAACTGCAATAGTAAGTATATGTCAAAACTATTAGAATGTGGATCTGGGTGGCAATGGAGAATTTTGGGGGTTGTGGTTGATAAGGAATTAAATTACATATCCTTATCTGAAAGGCCTACTGGAAGGATCATACAGCAAATGTCACATTTCTTGGACAAGTGTCTCCTACAAATACTTATAATTTGTAAGCTTTGTGAAAGCACAGACCCTTTTCATATGCCTAGGTGCCAGAACAGGCATAGTGATAACACAGCAACATTCAGATATGGCATAGAAAAGAAGAGATATACATAAGGTGTTAGTATTAATTAATTACTTTTTCACTCTAGGGAAATATATAATAAAGGAAAATACTGCATCCCATATGTGTGTATATAAATTAATTAAAATGGATAAAATTCAAAATTCCGTTTCTCAGACACACTAGCTACAGTTAAGTACATAGAGCCATTATGGCTAGTGGCCGATATGGTGGATAACATAGATACCTCTATCATTACAGAATATCTACTAGATACTGCAGGACAGAGTGTGTCAGGTAAAGCAGAAAGCAACAGTGAGAGGAGGGGCTATGGTGAATTGGAAATAGACCACAGGCTCCACCTCAGGAGGGCTATAAGTGCTCTGCTACAGATGACTGCTATTGTGCAGGAATGTAGGTATGCTCTTCCCAAATTGTTTTATTCAACAAAGTGCAAGAGAATCAGTTTTATGTGAAACCATCAGACATTGCCAACTCACTCAATTAAGAAAATGGGCAACCTTCTCACCAAAACAAAAGAAAAAAAATCCCTTCCAAAAAATAAACCCGAACACTAGCTATACTAGGCCACCAGTTAGCAGCTGTCTAATCTGTATATCTATATCCCATAGTGTTTTTTTTAAGCAAAACAACAACAAAGACTTATTACTAGAAGCAGCAAAATCATGACAAGTAGGAAAAACCCACTCAGTTCAACATTACAGTTTTACTTAAGGAAGGGCAAGTCCTTTGACCTACATTCACATGTGCCCATCCAGAGGGACAATTCATGAACTGGCTGATGGACTTAAGGGACTGCATTCTAGCTGATGCCCAGACTAAGAATAAAAGAAAAAGAAAAAATCTGCCTCTGTGCAACACAGAAACTTGATAACTTTTGGCTCATAAAACCAGAAACCTCATGATTCAACCATTAGCTGCTTCTTAATAAAAGAATACTGAATTAATTCTTCTGTATGAAAATAAAACAACTCAAATAACCAAGTTCTAGCATAATTGACACTTGCTCATGATCATACAGCTTATCAGAGATGGGGAGGGTGGTTTAAGATTCCAAGCCAGGCTGGTGGCACAGGCTTATAACCCTAGGTACTTGTGAGACTAAGGCAGGAGGGTGGCTTGAATCCAGGAGTTCAAGGCCTGCTTGGGAAACACAGTGAGACCCCATCTCAAAGCAAACTAATAAAAAATTCAAAATTCCTTTTCCAGCATTTATCTCCTAATCATAATTCACCATATTATAATGAAGCAATTTAGACATCTTTTTGAGTTTGGTAAATATATACTATCCCTTTTTAAATATTTATAGTTTTTAAGAAAATACATGATGCTCCAAATATGTATGCCTCTTACATTAGCTAGCAAGGTACCTTGAAAGGATCCTACAATCAGCAAGGGAACGATGATTCACACTGGACTTTGTTTAATCCTAGACTTTTATCAGAAACAACAGCCACCCACAAGTTTCAGGTATATGCAGAGTAAGGTAAATAAATGACGGCTAATGTAATGAAGACTTTTGGCATCTTATTTTTGTTGTTTTTAATTATTGTATAGCTTGTGTTTTTCATTAGAACATTGTAAGACTCTCAGTCCTTTATCTAATTTTCACTTTTCTAGGAGAAGAAAACTAGCAGCAGCCGAGAGAATATCTATTTACCTGTTAGACAACAAAAAACCTTCACTGAACATTTAGTCCAAAATACAAGAATTTTTCCTCATAGTCTAAACATCTTTATTTATATAACTCCCTTTTCGCTTATATTCTTTCCTTATGTAAACTATCATCTTGAACTTGAGAATATGTTTAGTGGCTAGCTTTACCTTAAAGTGGAGCATTACTTCTAAGTCACTAGTACTCTACTGCATGCAAGCACTGCAGGTGCCCAAACTGTGGAGGGCAGAGGAAGGCAGCACAGTTAACTACAGTTCTTATAAATGTGGGATCTTCTTCAAATAACTACAAATTTTAATTATTTTGAATTTACCCATTGCAATATTTTTTCTTTAGGTCAAGTCAGGCATGATTTCTCAACCACTCCAATGAAAGCAGACTGCTTTTCATTCTGTAAAGTCTGGATCCGCAGGTAAAATGCAAGTGTGTGATAATAGGAAAGGGGAAGGAAGAGTATGGATAGCATTTGATGGAAGAAATCCTTTACTGTTTATGCATCCCCTGTTAACTGCACACTCTAGTTGCTATTTTATTATAAGCAAAAACTAAAAATATGAGGGGAAAAAAAAGTTGAGCTCATCAGGGACCATTTATTGTTCCTCAATACATGACCAATTAGCTACTCTTTCTCTGTTAGAAATGAAATTACCTTAAATTCCAGTGGACGGTGAATGACAAAACACTTGAATTTCATTAAGAACTTTTCATTTTACTTCTCTTCTCCAAACACAAACAAAAGTAAAATGTCTAAATAATTTGGCATAGTTCCCAGAAGTGAGGGTAAAAGCACTTCTATCAAAAGGTCCAGTAATACTTACAAAACTCACTATTAGAGGGAGCAAAAAAGGACAGCTTTGGCATTAAGATTCATGCTGATAATTTTACATTTAAAAAATCAGAGATTAAAGTAAATTTATAGCATTCAGAAAGGCCTTGAATAATGCTTAGAATAAAACAATGTACCATAACATCACATGGCAAAGTCTGAAACTCCACTCTGATTTTAAGTTCCAGTCAATCACTAGGTGTGACACTGGTCGAGTGAGTCAACTTCTCTAACATCTTGGTGCCCTCAAGGAAAAAAGAGGTTAATAATAGAAATAAATGAAATAGTCCTTACAAATCGACTAACTACTGGATGACCTGTCCCATATAGACTCAGTATGTTTTAGCTATCACTGTAACTTGTTACCACTGATCCTGATACTCATACTGAACAGAAATGGATGGGAGTTATTTGAGTAAGCACTCCTTTTAATCTGGCTCACACAATAGTAGAACCAAGACTTATGAAACCTGTGTTCATTCTTTATGCTGTCTGGTAGGGGATATTTGGCTATAAAAACTATTGCTTTTGATATTTTCAAAGATAATTTTTTAAAGTGCTATTCAGGTAAAACATGCAATGCTCATGAAATGCAAATTAGAAACAGTAATTTAATCACAGTACCAAAAGACAAAAATTTGTTAGCTTACAGTTTTTAGTAATTATTTATCCCCCTTTTTTGGTATTAGGGATTGAACCTAGGGCCTCGTGTACATTAAGCAAGAACTCCACCACTGAGTTACATCTCTAATACTATTTATTTTGAGACAGGGTTTCACTAATTGTTCAGGATGGCCTCAAACTTGCAATCCTCCTGCCACCTGAGTTGTTGGGAGTATAGTGCTACCACAACCTGGCTACTTATACATACAATTCAAAAAATTCATTGGATTTTAAATATAAGAAAAAAAATTTAAACTTTAATCCTTTGAGGCACTTAAACCAATCCCTGATTCTACTATTTGCCTTTCAACTAATAGTGACAATAATGCAAGTCTAAGTTCAACTAAAGTAAAAACATGTACTTGAGTGGAACAGTTCCCTGAATTATACAGATTACTCATGATAACCAACTTTTTTTTAAAGGAAAAGGTTTGTGTGAGGGAAAAGTGGATTCTTTTTTTAAAAATATGTTTTTAGTTATAGATGAACATACAGCATCTTTATTTATTTTTATGTGATGCTGAGGATGACTGAATTAGCCAACTGCAGGCACTGTGTAATGTTTGGGATCTCCAGGCCTTTGAATATTCTCAAATCTCACCACATACACCTTGATTGTCTGAGAACTAGATACTTCTCCAGAAGGATTTAAATAAAATCTAGATAGTGGTATCAAGTTTAAGCCTACAAATGAGATTCCTTCCAGTCCCAATTTTTATTTAAAAAAATTTTCACTTTTGTACGTTTTATAATTTTTAAATTACTATAGCAAAGGCTATGAGGCTAATACAGAAATTAAAGCATATAGTTCAAATATAATCAATTTTTATTTCACAAACTCCACCCCCCACCTTGCCTCGAAATGGTACTGGGGATTGAAGGCAGAGCTGCTTTACCACTGGGCTACATCCATAGCTCTTTTTACATTTTTATTTTAAGACAAGGTCTTGCAATGAGATGTATATCATTATCCTAAGTACATGTATGAAGACATAAATGGTGTGAATATACTTTGTATATAACCAGAGATATGAAAAATTGTGCTCTATATGTGTAATATGAATTGAAATGCATTCTGCTGTTATATAACAAATTAGAATAAAAAATTAAAAAAAAAAAAGACAGGGTCTTGCTAAGTTGCAAAGGCTGATCTAGAACTTGCGATCTTCCTGCTTTAGCCTCCCTAGTTTGTTGACATTACAGGCATGTACCAAGCCAGCTGAAATTTCCATTTTAATTTGCTAATTTCATTAGCATTTAAAACTGCAAATGAAACACTAGAAACAAAAATAAATAAATTTTAGATGTTTTTACCCCTCCTAAATTTGTCATGAGCCAAGAAGAAAACTCAAAAGGATCAACTCTAATACGTTATTGGTAAGATAAATTATTAAAGCCTTTTCTTTTCATCAAGGATTGAAATGTGTTCATCAATTTAATTTTGTTTTGAGAGCTTAATCTCACAAATTTTATCTTTTTGGATAAAATTCCTTAAAAATTAAAAAAAAAATGCTGGGAACTACCACTAGTACAGTAAAGTTAATTGTTTTATAACAGAAATTCTGATGGCTTGTATGTTAGCATATTGATAAAGTGCTAAGAGTAACTATTACACTAAGATTCTGTACTTTCACAATTTTGTCAGTTCATGTTGCTAGCCCTCTCAATAAGACAGTCAACTCTGACCACCTTTTTCTAACCTCCCCAGAGTGTATACTCACCGACTGACAAATAAGCTTGTGGTCTGGTATAATCTGATGAGGAATTATATAACACTATATCAAGTTACCTGGCTACCATGCAAATTTTTCTCTTATATAGAACCTTCTATGAAGAACTGAAGCCAATATTTTAAGATTATAGAATAACAAATATTTTTCATGTTAGTAGAATCAAGAAGGCATTACAGCTGAATGTGATGGCACACACCTGTAATCCCTGTGGCTTGGTAGGATGAGGAAGGAAGATCACAAGTTCAAAACCAGCCTCAGCAATTTATTGAGGTTCTAAGCAACTTAGGGAGACCCTGTCTCAAAATTAAACATAAAAAGGTTCGAGGATGTGACCCAGTGGTTAAGTGCCCCTGCATTCAATCCCCAGTGCTGTAGGAAAAGGTCTTACAGAAATGCTTCATCCAGGTTTTCCCAAATATATAAAATATTATCTAGTTCAATTTACCCACTCCCCTTAGTACTAGAGATTAAACATAGGGGAACTTAAATCACTGAACCACATCCAGCCCTTTTTTTCAATATTTATTTTTTAGTTGTAGGTGGACACAATACCTTTATTTTATTATTTTATGTGGTGCTGAAAATTGAACCCAGTGCCTCACACATACTAGGAAAGCACTCTACCTCGAAGCCACAATCTCAGCCCCACACCCAGCCCCTTTTATTTTTTATTTTGAGACAAGGACTCCTCGATATGTTGTGGCCTAGCTTTGAAATTGTGATCCTCCTATCTCAGCCTCCCAAGCTGCTGGAATTATAGATAGGTGCCGCCACATCTGGTGACAAAACTAATTTTTTAAAAATATTAATCTTATACAAAGGCAATTGAATTTAGAATATAGTAAAAACATTACTAAACAAGAGGTGAGGAAAAAGAGTCTTGACAATTTATGAATTTACTTGAAAATTTTCTTTTACAAATTACTTCACATTCTATGACTTATTTTTTTAATTTTGTGCCTCACACGTGCTAGGCAAGTACTCTATGACAGAGCTACAACCCCAGCCCTTTATTATTTTATGGCCTATGATTCCTACATAATGTTTGGGATATCAGGATATATAGCTCTGGTAAGTCATGGGATAACTATAAGTCCAAATGCATAGAAAAATTTTCTGCATCAACATGCAGATGATAAAAAATATGGGTTAAAACAGCTATAATTGCATGTTCAAGACATGACAGCTGTTCATATGATTTGAGTCATTTGTGCACATCTTTATAAATACTGCTTTAGTAAACATCCTTATATTTGAAGATAATAAAGATAATTTACTATTAGGAAAGCACAAATTCCTGTATCATTTTTTTTCCCAGTATGGTAGCATTTTTATACCAAGTTATTTTCCCTGTTCTCCTTAAAGGTTTATTCAATGTTGCCAGCAGAAGGTAAGGACAATCAATGTCTGTGTCTTTGGAATAGGCAAGGCAACATGTTCAAATGGCAAATAAAACAACTTTAGAATATTTATATTTGAAGGGAACACAAACCAAAATAGGCCCATTTTTCTTCTAATTCAATATTTAGAGCCAACAAAGACTAAGTAAGGATATGAACTTGCTGTATTTTTATACAGATCAAAATGAGAAAAGTGTGCTTTTACAGATTAATTCAAACACAAGGTAGAGCTTAAAGTATAGAGAATGTCTGATAAAAAGCCATTGAGGTAAGGAATGAACACTGAGGTTTAAGTTATAGCAGGTTCAGTGATAATCTTTACATCATTTAAGGTTAGGATGGATTCTTCAGACTGCAAATACTATTGCCATAAACTACTTTCTCTAAATAATGTCTACTAAAGAATGTGTTTTTCTATAAAGGATGTGTTTATACTATGTGAAATCTGAAAGAAACACATTTAAAAAGTACAAATAGTTTTGTGTGTTAGTTTAAGTAGTGACTAAAGAACTTAAAGTGAGTGTGTAGGAGGGAATAAATGAGATAATGTAGTCCAAGGAGGATGACCTAACAGAAATTAGACAATAGAAGACTGTATAATTATTGTGATGAGAAGTACTTTCCAATTCTCCAAATTATTATACTAAAAATTGGAGGCTTATAACCAAAATTATTTGAAATTGTTTAACACTAAGCACCCAAGATTACTAAGCAGTCTTAATTTCTAACTCACTGGATCAATTTGATGGACTGCTAAAAATGTTTAGGATAGAAATTAAATAAGCTGCTTATGGTGATGGAAGCAATGTTTCTCTAGTCAGCTACTTTGATATATATTGTGAGTATGAATCATTTTTCCCAAATTAAAATTTCTATGACCCTATGACTATGTGATGCGTGCCAACAGGATACAGCAGTGGGACCAAATAATTTTTATTCAGCTAATTAAAAAACACTAGTCTGCAAAATTCCACTTGCCTCTGGAGCAGAAATCAGGATTATTAGTGTATTTTGTGAAAACAAAATTAGGAAGTTACCCAGGTGTATACTAACCAAGACACAGTTGCTATGGTGACAAAGCAAATATAGAAATGGCTACTTCATTAGTGACTCCATTAAATTGTAAATGCTGGAAGAGATGGGAAATTCCAGTATTTGGCCACAATGAGGGCCAAGATTCAAAGGGAATTTCTTAAAATAAAGGGTCAATTATAAGATGCAGTGTGAAATATTGAGAAAAGAGATTTTTGTGCTAACTAAAGCCAAATATCAAACCATGGGGGAAAATATCACAGAAGAAAGTAGTAGGGCTTTTAAGGGACACAGCTCCTTTTAGGACCAGCTGCTGTAGCACTGATATTGATATTAAATAATGAAAGCCACTGAGATTGCCATTTAGGACTGCAAATAGGGAAAGAAGGACTCCCTACTGATTCCCTGCTCTGTAGAAAAGGTTTCAAGCCACATGGTCTTTTTCTCTCTCTTCATCAAGAGGATGCAGAGAGGGGTGAGAAAAAGGATTTCTGCACATTTTTCAAATCTAAGAAATTAAACTTTAAATTGAAGACAATAAAAGCTGGATATGAACATCTGTGAAACAGTGACAAAAAAGATTAATGCTAGAATTGGACTTAACTTGAAGAAGTTCCAATTATCTAACATTCCAAAAAGTTACACGCCAAATCTCATAAAAAAAAAAGATGCAAACTAAGAAAACTCAATCCCAAATGCTTTTTTATATTTTCCTCATGAATAAACAATGCCACTAGAACTTTAAGAAGAACCCTTATAACTAACAAAAGATATACTTGTATTTTAGTTGTTAGTTATATTATGACCTTTTGGTGACACAATGCCACAAATATAAAATCCTAACTGAAGCTGGGTGTGTAATCCCAGCAACTGATGGGGACGAGGCAGGGGGGATCACAAGTTCAAGGCCAGCTTTAGCAACTTAGCTGGACTCTGTCTCAAAATAAAAAATAAAAAGAGCTAGGGATGTAGCACAAGGGTAAAATGCCCTGTGTTCAATCCATAGTACTGAAAAAAAAAATCCTAGTTTCAAAGTAAAATTCTGTTGTAACGATTGAACCTGCAACTAATTATGTTCAGCACATCATTAAAAACAATTAAAGCGGGTCTGGGGCTGTGGCTCAGCGGTAGAGCGCTTGCCTAGCATGTGCAAGGCCCTGGGTTCAATTCTCAGCACCACATAAAAGTAAATAAATAAAATAAATGTATTGTGTACAAATAAAAAATAACAAAGCATCTCATATTGGACAAATACCTCAACAACATTCTAGTTAAGATACAACATTAGCTCTAGTTAAGATTTTTCACAAAACCACTATTACTGTTAAAAAAGACAGGCATTATAACAAACTTTCTGACTTCTAGCAAATATTAGGCAATGCTATGCTTGTTTTTATAAAAGTATAAACACTTAAATGTAAAAGCCTTCCTTACCGAGCACTCAATTTATTATCTTTCTGAATTTGTCTTACTGGGTCCTTTAAATCCTATCCTATTTACCCCAGTGACTTGTTCCCACTACCCCATGAAAGACTATTCCCAATCGCCCTTCTCTCTGCTTTTCCAGTACTTCCTATCATTTTTCTCATCAGCATTTGCTCAATGCATACAAATTAATATTGGAATCAATTCTATTATCATACTCAAGCACCTAACCACACATGGGCTGCCATTATTAACCTGTTTACTCTAATTTCCTAAGTGCCTAGTTTATCTTTTATATTAAATTGAAAAACAGAAGTGTTTGGTGGTACTAGGGAATGAACTCTGGTCCTCATCCCTATAGGCCAAATGCTCTACCAGGGAGGTACATACATCCCCAGCCATTTTTACTTAGTAAGACAGGATCTTACTAAGTTGCTCAGACTGACTTCAAACTTGCAATTCTCTTGTCTTAGCATCCTGATCTGCTGAGATTATAGGATGTGCCACTTGGTTCCTCACTTGTGATTCCTGGAATTTATTAGCTGTTTTTCTAGCCCTCAGCCTCCCCTTATTTACATGGCAAACTTCTTCTTGGACCATCACCTCCCCAGAAAAGCCTTCCTTGTTCCCCATGTACTTTACTCATCTTCTCACTGCAGCTGTCGCCAGAGGAGGGACTCTATTCTCACAATCATCAAAGAGTGAACACAAGAATTGTGCTAATGAAGGAAAATTCAATGTGTTACTCAATTATAATCCATTAAATATATCTGGTGTCTATTACCTGTCAGTGACTATGTTAACTACTGATCTAGACTCCTTCCAAAGGTTATTAGCAAAAACTGCCAGCGAAATCTTCAATTAAAGCAAACAAAGGGAACACTATGGAAGGGAAACCTGGCTCAGGCAAAAGTTTTGTGATGTGATTTTTGAAAAATGATATCGAAGTGTAAGTGACATAATAAACCTCAGATGTTTAAAGCATATAATTTTATAAATCTTCATGAAAACATACCTATGAAATCACATGCTACTTGTTTCAGAAAACTTGCCCAATCTTACAATTTAGGGTTAGTCAAGTACTGAATTTTGTTTCTCTATGGAGAAATCAATAAACCAAAGTTATTGTCCATTTTGGATCAATAATCTCAAAAATTTTGCTTTAAATTTTAATAAAATACCTATGAAAATACATTTATATAAAACTTGATTATATACTCTTCTAAATTCCATGTACTTTTAAAATGTCAATATACATTTGCAGACAATATAACTACATACCTTAAAAAAAAAGAAATGACTGAACAAATGATACACTGGAAATAGAACAAATATACCAAAATAGCTCCCTGTATTCCAGATACACTACCCTTAATAAAGGCAAACCATTGACAATAGCAATGAAGACATAAATACTGACAAACCTTATCAAAAATGTTCAACCCTCTAAGGACACCACATTATTATAGAAAAATATCAAAGAAGATTTGAATAAATGAAAAGATGTTGTGTTTTTAAATGGTAAGATTAATATTCAAAAAAGCTAATTCTTCCTCAAATAATATCATAGCTTTAAATCAATGGGACACATTCTGAGAAGTACATTGTTAGGTGGTTTAGCTATGTGAACATCAGAATGTACTTAAACTCATGAAGATGGCTATAGTATCACTAGGTGATGTAATTTTATGGGAACACCACTGTATATGAGGTCCACTGTTGACTGAGAGGTCATTATGTGGTACATAATTGTAGTTTAAATTATAGATAAAACAGCAATCAGGTTACACGTATCATTATATTGTTCTTGTCTACATACTGAAAGCTGTCCTACCTTGTTAAGAGTTCCTTGTATGTCACGACTAGTATTTCTCAAAATATGCTCTAATGACCACCCATATCAGAATCATCAGGTTGTCTATGAATAATGTCTATTTCTAGTTCTAACTCAGACTTACCAATTCAAAAACTCTGGAATCCTGGTCCTAGAATCTTCATTTCTTTAATGAAGGCCCCAGATGGTTTATATACACACATGAAAGTCTGAGAAAGATGAGGTACTATGGAACCCCTCTAAACACAGAAATCTTTCTTATGCATTGTAGATACAATACCTAAAAATATCTGACAAAGAAGATTTCCTGCCAATTTTGGAGGTATAATGAATGTACATTGGGAATGACTATAAAACATGCTGATTTGTTGACAACATTTAAATAAATTTGAAACTGCATGCTTCATACATGATAGAGATTTGAATAAAGAGCAAGAAACAGCTTTGGCAAACAACAGCTTAATAGAGCTCATTTACTTGCATGATTCAGTTTCACAGAAAAGCACTTGGAAAGATGTCAGGAAATCTAATTAGCAATATTTTATTATATATTTGAACTTCAGATAGATGGTACAAAGTGTATTACATTAACAACAAAGACCAAGTGACCTAAAAGGAAGGGTTTTAAAATGAGGTAGTCTACATATTTTCTGCTTTGTAATTTATTAAATACAATGACGTCTGCCCTAAGCAGAACCAAGAAAGAAGGAAGGGGGAAAAAAGGTATCTCAGCAACCAAAACAGATGTCACAAGGCCAAGCATGACAGCTCTGGGCACTTGACTCATAGGCAAGCCTATTAGACCTTCACTCAGAGACGATTCAGGCTTCTTTTAAACACACTACTCATTCTGATGAAATTTTTAAACTGGATTCCTAGGTCGCAGGAAATTAAAAACACTACATCAGAAAAAAGAGAGGGATCCAAGAGATAGTAACACAATCAACATGACAAAATGACAGCTGATAGAAGAGAACTAAAGAATTATATAAAACAAGCAAAAGGACTTACAAACCAAAATACCCTGGGGCCCATCTTGTAAAAGGGGTAATAGTCCAATTCTTGATCATACTTCAAGGCATCTACCACATAATTAAAAAATAGGTGGTTATATGAAAAACTAAGTTAAAAGAGAAGACTAACTTATTTAAGCTCTCAATATATTCTGTGAGGTATGGATATAGGTAATATATACTATTCTTTAGAAAGATTTTAATTCATTAAAATTAATTAAAAATCTAAAAAATTTTTAATTTTTAAAAGTTAAAAAATGAGAAACTTTTAAAGCATTTGATAACTATTTGAAATACTCAACAATTTATTCCTTTAAAGTTCTAGGAAGGAAAATTATTAATATACCAAACCAACAGAGATAATTTTCAAAACAAAATGTCTTTGGGGAAAAAAGGTCAATTTTTTTTGTTAACACGTTTATCAATAGTTATTTTACATATTTGAAAGACAGTCCACATGGTACTGTATTCTATGAACTATTTTCATTGAAAGGATAACATTTTTATGAAAAAGGAACATCTATAGTTTTGTGTCACAAAAAAAGGTGCTACTGAAATGCATTATTGACAATATAAACAAAGCATACACTCACAGTCATTTAATGAGCTACAGTAAAATGCCATATGGTATTCAAGGTAATTATGTAATAAGAATTGAAAATTCTGTGAACAATGGTATATGTGGGTCACTACACCCACCTCCTCTCCAAAAGTGGTTTGCATACCAGATAGTACTGGTAAACAACAGATTTGTACATTAATTTTAAATATTTCACGTTCATGCTAGTCTCATGAGGGGAGCATGTGTGTGAACATTTGCATCTATGTATATGAGAGGGAGAGATAGTCCAAAATGATGCAGTCATATAAAACTATGAAATAAAATCTTAAAAGCTAAAACAATCAGGGCTGGGGTTGTGACTGGGTGGTAGAGCACATGCCTAACATGTGTGACGCACTGGGTTTGATTTTCCACATTACATATAAATAAATGAATAAAATAAAGGTCCATCAACATCTAAAAAAAATTTTTTTCTTACTCTAGCTAAAAAAATCTAGCTGTAGTTCATGAGGCACATTTAGTATTTTTGAAACAATACAGAATAATACATATTAAAAAACAAACTACCTACAGTGAGTGACTCAAGGGCAAGAACATTGTCTTATTCATCTATTCATTCCTGGGTGCTGGAACATAACAAATGCTCAAGGTTTACTTAGTGAGTTTACGTAAATTTGTGCAGCTTCAGCTGTGAAATCTTTAGAATCAAGGCATTCAACTGATTTTGAGGGGAAAATCTTCTCATATCTCAATAAGTAATGACTTCTCTAATTCTCTATTCAAACTAAGTGTGTTAGCCAACTTTCTGTTACTATAATAAACACCTGAGATAATCAACTTAGAGAAAAAGGTTTGTTTTGGCTTATAGCTTTAAACGTTTCAGTGCAGGACGGGCCCCCAAGGCTTTTGGACCTGTTGTATCCCAACAGGTGTAGTGTGTAGAAGAGCAAAATCACTTTACTTATGGCTGGGATGCAAAAATAGAGGAAGAGGAAGGGATGGGTTCCCACTATTCCCTTTGAGGGCATGCCCTCAGTGACTTAAGACCTCCCACTAGGCCCCAACTCCTAAAATTTCCACCTTTTGGGGAAGCTAGAATGCAGCTCAGTGGTACAGTGCTTGCCTAGCATACGCAAGGTTCCAGGTTCAATACCCAACACTTTCAAAAGTTTCTCCCAGCTGCCTATAGTGTCACTCTGTAAGTCAAGCCTTTAACAAGTGGACCTTCGGAGGACATTTAAAACTGAACTACAGCAGTGTGGTACATGTATGTATCTTATCACATATACCCAAGACATGTTATTTAATTTTAATTATTTTTTTTATTTATATGTATGTGACAGCAGAATGCATTACAGTTAATCAGAGATATGAAAAATTGTGCTATTTGTGTAAAAAGACATTATTTTAAAAATTAATTTCATTGAAATTCAAATATCAACTATAGAATAAATGAAAAATTAATTCAATGTTATGAAAACTCAATAAATAAAAATGTTTTAGAATTTAACAAAGGGAAAAAATCCTGTTAAGTTTAGATAACTCTCCAAAACCAAAGAGGCTAAAAAACTGCAATAAATATTTATTAATGTGATAAATATTTATTGAGCATTATCATGTGCCAGGCACTATGCTAGGTGATAGGGATATAGTCAATAAGTAATAATTAATAACTAGTTAATAAAGATAGTTCCATATAGTAATAAGTGTTAACATAATAAACCTGAATAACGGCATAGCAAATAACTAGGCTGTGGCCTTGGGAAGAAAATTCCTATTTTACCAATGGAAGGTCAGGAAGGGTCTACCTGAGGAGATCCCACATAATCTGAGAACTAACAATAGAAAGGAGGTGCCACTGGAAGATCTGGTGAAAGGGATGTGCTTAGGCAGAAAGAAGAGCCCTGAGATGGAACTGTTCTTCCTCTGAGTTACAAAAAGTGGCCACTTTGGTTGCTGCCCAGTGAATGAGAGAGGAGTATGGCAGAAGAAGAGATTGAAGAAGCTTTAGGATCAGATCAAAGTTTTTAAGTCTGAGTCAGTCAGAATCTTATAAATTTTATTTAACTATAATAAATAATACGATCAGATCTATACTGATGACTGACTGATTTGTGAAGAATGGCTGATAGAAGGAAGACAGAAAGCCACTAATTAGGGCCAGCTTCATAGAGGGGTGTCCTATGCAGTCACTCTGAGCTTCCAAGTACACTGGTTCAATGAACTATCACCATTTTGAAATTTTTAGTAATTTATGAGCCAATATTTTAAATTTGCTCTAGACTCTGTATTTCATGTAGTCATTTCTGAATCTGCATTCAGAGGCAAAGACAGTATCTTACACCCTGTTCTGGTACAGCTGACAAGACTTGAAACCACACTTAGAGTAAAATATATCCAATCAGTGACTTTTATTAGATCAAGTCTAGCCAGTTTAGCTGGTCATTTAAATACTCTATAATCAGCCTAACCTATCAACCAATTCTATCTATTTTTTATCTATCCTTTTCTGCTTTACTGAGATGATTTACTAAGTTTCCTAAAATATTCCTATTGCTTTATCCCTGATTATGCTATGCCATTCCTCTCTGGACTCCCTATTCCCACCCTTTATTTATTCAAAATTCATTAATTCCTTTCTCTGACTTCTTATTTTCCTCAATGTTTTCTGAAATCTAGTATTTACTGCCTATGGTAACCCCTTCTACAGCACAAAATAATGTTAAATTACTAATTACATTAATTTAGTGTGATCCATTTTCCAAAAAAGATAAATGTTATAATACAAAACTGCTTAGTGTACATTACATACTCAGTAAATACCTGTGTTAAAAGTGACACTTGGAAGCTATGAAGTATGAGGAAGTAATAGAATTAGATAAATCATGGTGACATGCAACAGCTTAAAGAGGAATGACTCGTTGTGATCAAAGTCCTGGGCAGCCTTCGAGACATAGAGGTATAAGCCCAGACCTCCCAGACATAGTCATTAGAGATCCATTCCTGAATAAAGCACACATAAAATGCTGTCCCTGTAAAGCCGCAATGTGGTGGGAATACCGTTCCACTCTTATGTTTTGCTTTGGATAAGCTTTCTAGCCCACTTTATCCTTTCCATATTCATGACACATACACTATTCTTTAGTTTGAAAAGTTTCTGCTTAAACATTATTAATTCCTTCTTTTGGGTTTTCTTCAAATCTGTAACACACTATAAGAAAAGAATTATGGAGATTCTATGGACTTCAAAGTCATAAAAAAATCAGTACACAGTATATGATAATTATAATATCTAGGGTACATTAGAGAAGCAGATCTTCAAAATACCACAACTACTTAGTTCATCAAAGCTACTTAAAGAATCCCAGATTTCACACAAAGTTTATAGAAGTAAAACAATGAACCACATAGATACATTAAATCATTTAATATCTGCAGATATTCAATTCAACTCTGAAACTCAATTTAAGTTATGACATAAGAGTTCACTTTAAAGTTGTAGGATCAGAAATTAGATACAAATTCCAAACTGAAAGAACAGAAGACTTATATGTCTTTTATAAATCTTATAAATGTTATTGAATTTAACTTGCAATATAACAAAACCATAGTACCAGTAACAATATTTGGTTCAAGTTGTGAGGTTTTAAAGCAAGAGTCATCTAATACAAGAGAGGAGAGTACAAGTCTGTTCTCTTTTCCTACAGGTAAGAAAGGTAACCTTTTAAAAATGTGAAAGCTGAAAGATGCAACCTGTTAAAAATCCCTTGGTATCTATCAGATTTGGGTTCAAATTCCAGCTTTACCATATATAAAATGTGGACTTGAATAAATCACATTTTCTGCAACTCAGTTTTCTCTTTTGTGAGAGTGGAAGTAAGGTTTGTGTACACGCCCCCCTCCCAGCAAAGCATAGTAACTAAAAAGAACATCAAATTCTTATGATATGAAGCCTTTTAGGAGTTGAGTGACCCATCATGTATGATGACTTCTTGCTGAAAGTCATTTTCTCTAAGTAGTCTTTGATTGCTAAATCAACATCTCTTTGTCTACTTATAAACTGAAAGACTGCTTTTAAAAATCCTATTTGTAAAATAAAAGATTGCTTTTAAAAAAAATTCAGTTTTGTTTACAATATATTCCATGACAACTGTATTAGTTTCAAGCAAGAAAGGAAATATATGTTTATGGTTATGTCTTCTTGAACTTTGGGTGACAAACTGCTAAGAATATTTAAATTCTGATCATCTCAAAGTCTAAATTAGTTCTTCCTAATAGTAAGTTATACACGTGATTAACAGCATTTAACTACACTAGGCCATTTAGTAGTCCACTGATCAATGTACTAAATGGGACCCTAATTCTGTAACAGAAGAAAATGTGATACTGGTTGCTTAGTCAAAATGCTTCAGGGAATCAGATCAAGGCTTGAAAGTTCCAGTGCCTTTAAGGACTAGAAAAAGCATCCTAAACTTCTGAGTAAATTGATAAGACAACAGGACATGGTAGAGTGCAGCTCCTTCTCAGGTTTGCCTGTTTTGCAGTGAACAATGGTGCCACATGGAAGGCACATTCATATCAAAGACAACAAAGACTCACATTAATTACTGTGACAATTTTCTAGCAGATTGCAGAAATGTCTTGTTTAATAAAATCAATAAATTATAAGCATTTTCTAACAGATAATAAAAACTCTTGAGGAAGGATCACTGTATTCTAATCTGTACAATGGCATCATATGGACTAGTTGGCAAGAGTCCGGGTTCTGCTTAAGGGAATTTGGTCACTTTTGTGGGTTGCTTTCAACAGTCAGTTTTAATCCCTCAGAACAGATCTCTCACATTGCAACTAGGCTAGACCTACCTATTTGGCCCAGGAAGCATGGTTGTCTGGTGACAAATCCCCCGACAAACTAAAACCACTACTCAATTTTGTGTTTGGAGTCAACCTATACATGGCATAATTTCAATAACTTCTCCTTTTTTTTTTCCCCATGGTGGGTAACAATTCTGCTCACTCAAATACTTTGAACCTAATGGCTTTTATTTCACATTAAAGGTTTAAAATCAAATGTCCAGTTTGACTTATGCCCATTATTTTAAAAATGTATTCAAAATTAGCAGAATAAAAAGGATCAGGATAAAGAGTAGATACCTAAGAGAAAGACAGCTAAGGGGGAAAAGAAATAAAAGGAAATGGGCAGATAATAAAGACAAACTTTCCATATTTCACAGTTTTGCCTCAGGTTAGCCCTGTTGATTTTCAACTGTGAGTGAACAAAGAGAAATTGGGTACTGAGGTATTTTTATCCCATGAAGCTGTGAGGCTTTGTACAAACAATACCACATGCCAATATTGCTGCTCAGGACCTAATAATTTTAATCTTAAACACACCTAAATGCATTTTTTTTAAAAGTATCAATTCTGGAGATTCACTAATCAAGGGATCACTATAAATTCTTAAATAAAATGTTGATCTTGACTAGTGTTCACTGAACATAAAGCTGTTAGAACACAGATGAACAAGATACAGTCCCTGATCTCAAGAATCTCACAATCTAGTACAGACACAGTCAAAAGTAATAAAAGTAACACAAAAAGCAAAATGTGATTCAGTGGTTTGTTAAAAACAGGGGCTTGATGAAGATGGTTATTGTCCTGTGTGGAGAGAAACGGCTGCAGAGATCTGACATTTGAGCTACATTTTAAGGAATGAATAGGAGCTTGGCTCACAGAAAGCAAGCAGAATGCCACAAACCGCAGGGCAGGAAAGCACACGATGAACTTGGGGCAGAGTGAAAGTGACCAGTTTTGATAAAGTACACACTTGAGTTGGAACGGCAGCAGAAAAAGAAGAGCCCAGAGCCCAAAGGAACTTGTTGTTCTCTGGCCTTAAAAAAAAGAAAATACACACACACACACACACACACACACACACACAGGCCCAGGTTTTGAAAACCATACTTTTGGTATCTCAGGAGAGCACCAGCTGAGGAAAGCACAGAGAAGACAGAAAAGGTGGGGGAATATCAAAGAAGACAAGATGTTCAAAGAGAGACAGAACTCAGAAACAGAAAAACTCCTCCTATTCTCCTAATTAAAAGTGAAAACAGCAGAAGACTTAAGAACAAAATTATATAAATAAAGCTATTGTGTCAGTCAGTACTTTAATTTTTCATAATTTTCCCAGAAGCTTTTACACACATTTGGAAATTCTTATTTCATTATGAAAGTAATCTCAGAGGCAATCTACAGTGAAAAGGCTGTCAGAGAGATGGTGCTATGGTCTCTGGAAAAAAGGGTCTGATCACCACCCCAAAAGACTCTCTATAGAGGTTTCCTTGCACCAAATGGCATTTCCTGTGAGAACTGTTTCAGTCTTTTTAAAATTTTTGGGTAAAACACCTTGCCTAGCTTTCTATGGCACAACTTACTGGTTTTGCAATTTTACTACAGCTATTTATAATATGTTTTATATTATAAATTGTTGCATTTTAACAAAGATATCCAGACTAGTGATGTGGCTCAGTGGTAAGAAACTTGCCTGGCATGCATGAGGCTGTGGGTTTGATCCCCAGACTGCAAAAATAAAAACTAACCAATAACTTAATAAAGATGTTCAGTGTCTTTCACACCATCCTTCACTTGTGGATGGGTAATTAAAAAGGAATAGTTCAAGAGGAAAAGATGTAGGAACAGGGGCAGCCTATGGCAGAGAAGGCTTAGTTGTCTTCTTTCCCTGGGTTAGCGTTTCAGAAGGACTTTGTTTCCTGATTTTCTTTTTCTAAGTATGTAATTAAAGAAAAAAAGACTCGAGAGACCCATATTTTAAAATTTGTACACTTGGGCACCTCAGGAGAGAGATCAGACACAGTATCCCTGTAGGAGAGGATGATGAGGCTATTTCCAAATACAACCTAGGAAAATTTCAGGATTACTGTCCTTTATACTTTCCAGAAAGGTTTTAAGCATCCAAAAATAGATTTATAAATTGAAATCCCATGTGTTTCTGATACACACACACACACACACACACACACACACACACACACACACACACACATATATATATATATATATATACCTGACATATATAGAGAGATTTATCAATCATCAAGATGTCTTTAAGGAGGGCTAGGGATATCGTTCAGTAGTCTTGTCTCTTAACGCATACTGCCCTGGGTTTGATTCCCAGGAACCAGTCTCCCTGATATCCCTTAAGGAATATTTTTCCAAGATCATACTGGTAGGAAACTGGTATTTGAAATCTGACAATCTGTTGTCAGAGCCCAACCTCTTAGCTTCTTGGTCCCACTATTCAGAATTGCTTTTTAATAAAATTTTGTTCCATTTTAGAGATAAAATAGTTCTTCTTCAAGGGAAGTGATAAGGGTTGTGACTTATCTCTGAATAATGCTTCCAGTCCCTAAGATGCTTTTTGGTAGAACAGGTTTGTCATGGGACTTGTGACTGCCTCCCTAAACCTCCACTCCACTTCTTCCCTGAGCACCAGACACCTGCTTTGTATGAGATTGACCCCACCACCTATATACTTCACAGGTGTGCCCTAACCAGTTCATGGAATTGCATCTTCATTGACACATTTATTGGTTGAGGGATAGACTCAGAATCTTGTGTTGACCCAGTGAAGGTAGCGAAGAGTTCTGTTTAATGGTTGGCAAAAAGAGTCATTTAACTTCCAGCACACCATATAAATAAAGAGGCAGCAATAATAAGAGGGCAGCCATCTTGTTACTAAGAGAAAAGCCAGCCTGGGAATAGTTGAGCTAGAGAAAGATCCATGAAAATGAGAAAAGTGCTAGAGTTCTGATAACACTGTAAACTCCTAGATAAAGGCAAGGCTGAAGCCCACAGTTAACACTGGATTCACTATGTGAGTTGATGATTTATTTTAAGACAGTGTGCATTGGGTTTTCTACTTACAAAGGAAAGCACACTAACTTACTTAAGTACTTTAACTATTAACCTTGACATTCATCAAAATCTATTTCAAATAAGATCACCATAAAGTAAAAATTCCATACTATATTTCTCTGGTCATAGATTATGTGAGAATCACATAATAGTTTCTGTTCATCCAGAGTATTGTGTTTTCATTGAGAATTTCTAATATAAATTTCCTAACTGCCAGCACTTTCATTATTTGACTCTTACCTTCCAGTTCTTATTGTAAAGGGTAGCATTTGAGCATGCCTGAGCTACTTATAATAGAAGTGAGCGTAGGTCCCAGTTTATCTTGGACTGTTGCAGTTTACCCTGTTGCTGTAGTGTGGTGTTCTCTCTGGTTAGTGTCCACTTTCACTTTCAAAGAATACTATTTTGAATGATAAATTAGATTATCCCCTTATTTATTTATTTTTAGTTGTAGATTAACAAATACCTTTCTTTTGTTTATTTATTTTTATGTGGTGCTGAAGATTGAACCAGTGCCTCACACACTTGAGGCAAGCACTCAACCCCAGTCTATGATCCCCTTATTTTTAATTCATCTCTACTTCTTTTCTAAATATAAAGGGACAGATATAAGACAATTATTTGACTATAAGAAAAGTCAGTTGCAGCAAGGTATTTTAAGACATCTTTACTTATATATCTGCCATCAGGAATCTAGGCAGGTACAGCGTGATAACTTTTCCCCAGGAAAGAATGTGAATCATAACTTGCTTCCCATGTCTGGTATCTTGATATAGGAAAGAGCTCAGAGTTTTTAATTTTCTGCTCTCTACAGGTTCTCCTAAGAAAAAAGTTTTCTTAGGTTTGTTTTTGCTTTTGAAGAAAACCCACAAATATTGAGAGAATTAAAAATAGCTAGGCGTGGCGGTGCACACCTGTAATCCCAGGAGCTCAAGAGGCAGAAGGATTCATGAGTTCAAAGCCAGCCTCAGCAAAAGCAAGGTGCTATAAGCAACTCAGTGAGATCCTGTCTCTAAATAAAATAGGGCTGGGGATGTGGCTCAGTGATTGAGTGCCCCTGAGTTCAATCCCCAGTACATATGTACATACATACGTACATACATACATACATAAATAAATAAAATAAAAATTTTAAAAAAACTTTTCAGGCAAATATTTTTTAGATGAATTGATGATATAAACATGCAGAGAGATACAAAAGCTATATATTTTCCTATTGCTATAATTTTCCTACAAGAAAGCAAATTAGGATGATGTTCCTTCATATTTCAGAAAGAAGTAAAACAGGAATTATAGATATGGTGATCATATAATTTACTACTCAAAGATTAAGAAGAAATTCAAGAGGCAAAATAAAAGTTAAACTTAATAAAATAACCCAAATTAGATCAATTTTAATTAGTATATCAGATATGACTTGATATTAACTACATTACCAATTCAAAATAAATCTCCTAATAAAATACTCAGATCAACCTGAAATAATTTCAAATAGGAAGTAATGGAACCAACTGAACATTTTTCTTCTCCATAAGAAAAGTTGGACTGGACTATTAGAACTTTGAGACTAGCAAAGTTTTTTTTTCTTTTCTCCTTTTTATTTTCATATTTTTCTAGTGGCTAACTAGATTCTTGTAGGATTCTTTATTATGTGATGGGATTTGATGAAAGAAAGATATAGTGTAATATTTCTTTTCTTGGTCTGAATTTCATTTAATAAAAGAGTTTCCATATTTCTTGAGCTTTCTATAATACTAATTATATATTTAATTTCTACCTATATCTAAATGAATGATAGAATCTTACTAAATCACATTTGACTAATATATAATTTTCATAACTGGATAATTCATCAGCCAAAATTTAATAGTGGAGAGCTATAATAAGATTTGATTACTAAAATTAAATTCCCAATGAAATAAAACTGATCATTCTTAAAGAGCATTATTTATAAATACAGTATTTATAAATACTACACTTTGTAACAGTCATTTTTGTTACTAAGAGTTTAGCTCAGAGGTCATTTGCTAAAATATAATACAGGAAAAACTCACTGATTAAATTTAAGAAATCTACTGAACTATGACAAGGAGAAGTCTTCTGAAAAAAGTGCCTTCTCTTCTAATCCTCTGCAATTGGAAGTCTAGTCATTTCTTACTCTGTGTATGATGTACGTGTATATGCATTTTTATTTATTCATTTTACTTTGTATGTGTTTTTTGCTGGGGATTAGGGATTTGCCCAAAGGCTTCACAAATGCTAGGCAAGTGCTCTACCACTGAGACATACTCCCAGACCACTTTTTATGAAATGTTCCTACATTTATTTTTTAATCCCCTTCTCCTCTTCAAGGAGCAAGGGGCGTGTGTATTGTATACATACCCATATTTATATGTATAAAACTGAAAAAAAAATCATAGCTTTCAAGAGTAGTTCTTTGGAAAAACTCAGAAGCTGAATACCAATGATTTCCATCTTTTCATATATAGTTTTGCCATTTCTTTCTACTTTAAATCATTTCAATCCAAAAATATTTTTGGATATTTATTATTTGTAATGCACTATCATAGAGAATACAAAAAGAAAGGAAGGAAAGAGGGAGAGAGAACAGAAAGAAGGAAAAAGAATCAGTCTCTGCTCTTATAATACTTATAATCTTACAGAAGATACAACTTAAACTCCCTAAACAAGAGAAAACATAAGACATTATTTATATACACCATCAAAGAAGAGTAAGTACGTAAGAGTGTTGAAAAAAGGAATGGGCATGGTGACACACGTATGCAATTCCAGAGGCTTGGGAGGCTGAGGCAGGAGAATCACAAATTCAAGGCCAGCCTCAGCAACTTGGTGAGACCCTGTCTTAAAATTAAAAAATAAAAGGGCTGGGGATGCTGCTCAGTGGTTAAGCACCCCTGAGTTCAATCCCCGGTACCAAAAAGAAGAATGTAGAAGAGAAATGGTGGGTCCTAATGGATAGGGCAATGCAAACTAGGAGATGGTTTTGCTGAGTGACACCTAGGTGTTTTTTGATGTTGTTGTTGTTTGGTGGTGTTGAGAGTTGACCCAGGACCTGATGCATGCTGGGCAAGTACTCTGCTACAGGAGTTTAGAGGATTTACCCAAAGATCTCACACATCCTGAGATGGATTGGTTTTAAAGACGAAAAAAGATCTTAGCAGAGGTAGATCAGAAGTTCTGGGTGGAGAATGAAGCACGAAAAAACAAAGGTATGAGATGGAAAAGTGCCTTGATATCTCGGATAACGACTCCAAAGTGATAAAACTCTTTTATGTCTACATAAAGGGAAATAGCTGAAAAATGAAGCCAGAAAATGAGGCAAGTGCCAGATTATTAAAAACACTTGAATATCATTAAGGAGAAGGCAATCATAAGAGTCCTTGAAAAACTTTGAGTATATGTGTGAAATATCTAGGGAATACGATATCTCAAGTACTAACTTGCCAATTCTGTTCTCTCAAACACTTCTACTTTAATGTTACCTACATCTGGAAATCTGCCTTTACATCTTACATTCAATGGCAGTGAGAAATTTCTACTCCTCTACCCACTCTAGCATCAGACAGGTAGATTCCTTTAAAAACCCTGTGTATGTGTTTGTCTGGTTCAACAACCATAAACCCTCTAGAGAAAAAATAGTATCTTGAGATTTTTTTTAAAGAATTTAAAAAATTTGAGCTTTACCTTAGCAATCACAGTATATATTAAAAAATGTTGAGCAGTTATAAATAAAATACATGAGATACAACTTATAACATTATTTTGCTCTTTTAAGAGTTTAATCATTAGTGTTCTCTTGTAACTCTAAGTACTTTCTGCTTCAGGTCTTTTAGGTATATTGCCAACTAGGATTTAAATTAAAATAAACATGGAGGGGCTGGGGTTGTGGCTCAGTGTTAGAGCGCTTGCCTAGCATATGTGAGGCAATAGGTTCGATCCCTGGCATCACATACAAATAAACAAATAAAATAAAGGTATTGTGTTCATCTATAACTACAAAAATGGTTTTTTAAAAAATGAAACCACAAAAAACTTCCATATCTCTCCTCTCTCATTGGTATAAACCTTCTTATGCAATGTATAGGATGGTAGGGTGCTCATCTGGGATAGTCATAGCCTGATATATATCTAGGCCATAAGAGCCACCTTCAGCTAGAGAAATCCTCCAGCCTACAACTATAAAAATTTGAGTTAAATACTACTAACTCTACCTCTAAATATCCACAAAACCTAGTTTCTCATCTTCCTTATGACTGGAACCATGTTGTTTTGTCCTTCAAAAATTTCATACCTGGGTTATTTCATAGCATCTAGCTTATCTCCCTGTTCTACTCTTTATACTATGGTCAGAATTATGTGGAAAACACAAATCCTTTCACATCCCATTCAGCTTAAAAGTTTTCTGTACCTCATAATAGCTACAGTACACAAATTCTGAATTTCTTACATAAAACTCCTTAACATTTTAAACATTATCTTTTGCTATTCATTCATTCATCCAGTATTTACTATTTATTATGTGCCATAAGTATTCCAGATATGTGTGTGAGTGAACTAAATAACATGAACCAAAAACTAAAGCCAAAAAAAAAAAAAATCACCAAAAAATCCTGTTCTCTTTAACTGCAGCAGGGAGGGGCTGGCAATAAATACATGTAAATTATACAGTTTAACAGGAGGTGATATGAAGAAAATACAGGTACAGAAGGAGGTAGGGTAGTCAAAGTAGGTCTTAGTAAAAAGAAGTATTTAAGAAGAGACTTGGAAAGTGAGGATCCATGCAGTCATTTGGAGAAAGTCTGCTCCGGGCAGAAAAGAAAAGCCACTGCAAAGGACCCAATTAAAACAATGTCTAGAGTGCTCAAGGACATTAGGAGATTAGAACACAGTGAAGGAGAAGGAGGGAAAAGGGGGAGGACAGAGAGAAAAAGTAAAGGCAGTGGTAGGGTGACCATCCAGGCCCCTGCTGACCATTATTACAAAGACTTGGATTTTACACATAAGCACTGCAAATGATTTGAGGAGAGGAATGGCATGATCTGACTGATTTTAAACAACTGATCCTCCTCTGAGTACCGCGCAGAGAATAGGCTATTGAGGGACAAAGAGAGGAGTAGAAACTCTGGTGAAGGTGACTGTAGTAATCCATGATAAATAATGGAAGCACCTGTGGTTTGTAAGAAACTGCCAGACTCCAGAGTGTAATATTTTGAAAGTATAGTCAATGAGATTTTTCTGACACACTGAAAATGGGATAAAAGAGAAGTCAAGATGTGACCAAGGTTTTCTGACTGTGGAAATGAGAGGACAGACTTGGAATTATCTGAGATGAGAGACTGTTTGTGATCAGGTTTTGGTGGGGCAGATCTGGAGTTCAGTTACTGACATAGTTGAACTGCTTATTGGACATTCATCCAGGTTTTCATATACATGTTTAGCATTCAAGAGAGAAACCTGGGCTGAAGCTTCTGTTGTCTTTTACAAATGCTGCATTCCAGATTTACACAATGACACATATCCCTGAACTATTATTCTTCATATCATGTCTTTGTGTCTGCATGTTGTTTTATTTTTATTTTTTTAATACCTTTATTTTGCTTATTCATTTTTATGTGGTGCTGAGGATCAAACCCAGTGCCTCACATGTGCAAGGCAAGTACTCTACTACTGTGCCACAACCGCAGCCCCTTCATGTTGTTTTACATTAAATATTCTTTACCTCTGTTTTTTCATGTGGTTAAAAAAAAATCTCAGCCTTCAAGATTGATGTCATCATCTATCATCTACTTCATGAAACTCAGATGGTCATCACCTCCTGAATCACCCTGCTTCCATTCCTAAGTCACCTTGAGGAAGGACTAAAATATATAATGGTTGGACTTCTAGCATACTTAAAAGGCTGAGTTATTTTCATTTCCATTTTAGTAAGAAAAAAGCAGCCATTTTACAAACACAGCAGGTTATTTGCCTGCTGTCATCATCAGAAATCTTTAGAAACCCTTTAAAAGAAATGAAGATCACAGAAACACATATTGGTGAGCAGCTCAGTAACCACATTTTGTGGGTTTTTCCCTATTTCAGTAGTTGTTTGAAGATGACAAGTCTTCAAAAAGTATCATATGATAAACTTTACTAAAACAAAGAATGAAACATATGTTTTCCAAAGCTATTTTCTGTTATAAAATGTTTCATTTTGATTGTCATCCTTTTTCATTTGCTCTGGGAAAGCATTTAAATTAGAAGAATAATTAGATAAGAAACCAGTCTCTCTGTGCCATTCCCAGGAGACACAGTTCAATCTAACTGAGAAAAGGGGGGAAATTTAAAAGATGATGTAAAATTTTAGACATGATCAGGTTCATCAACCCATCCTCTTTCATAAATGAAAATGCTGACATCCAAGAGGCTGCTGCTGCCACTGAGCAGGATGCTCAACCACCAAACAGATGGTGCAGCTCAGTCCACTGAAGTGGAGGCTCTGCCAGGGCAGAGACTATTGGCTGTTCGGTGCACTACTGTTTCTCCATCTCCTAACTAAGAAAGCACCTGGTAGACAGTAAATGCTAAATAAACAAACAAGTGAACTTACAATTCTAAATATCATGGGACTGACATACCACAAATAAAACTACAAAGCAGGTATATATAATACTTTTCAGGGTTTAAAAAATTGTTAACTATTTCAAAGTCTTAATACCCGAAATATTAAGAATCTGCAATCATCATCTTTAAACATAAATTACAAAATGCTACATACACACAAAAGTTGCGGGGCAGGATTCTGAAACAAAATCTCTTAATAGTACATAAGTTTGTTTAAAAAAAAGTTCTCTATAGATGAAGAAAAATGAATTATACTTCAGTATACTTGCTTTATACAGTATGGTATCTAGATATATATATCTCTCTGTGTGTATATATGTGTATGTGTATATATCTATACATACATACTAGGAAAATTATAGCCTTAGAAAATAAAATAGTGCAAAAGACTTATTACATGTTTTTAGAGAATCAGAATTTAAAAGGACAACGAGAAAAAGTACTCTAAAAACTCTGATTCCATAATATATTAACACAATAGCTTAAAGTACCTCAAACAAATAACCCAGGTTCTGGAAGTTCCCTAGTACCAAAAACACTCTTATTTGGTTTTAAAACCAGAGTCTTTGAAGCAAACATCTGCAACAATAATTGTGGTTTTCATGTAGATAGAAGGCAATCTAAACATTTTAAATTGAATCATTTCAAGTTACAAAACACTACCTCTTTAATCTCATGTAGTTTTCACTGGCAGCAGGTCGGCATTCAGCTCTTTGTACCACTATTCCTTCCAGTGAGAGTTTATCTTGAATGAAAGGGGAAAAAAATGTATTCAGAGATAACATTCATCATTTTCAATGATGTAATATAAAATCAAATATAATTCACAGTAAAAATCAGGGAAACTATAAAGTTTATAGCCGTATCACTAGTTAGAATAGAGAAAAACCTTATTTTACCTAGTAGGAAACTTGACTCATGTCACATTTGTTTCTTGAGCTGCTGTAGCCCCTTGCCAATAACAGCTTTCATAAACTTAGTTCTTTCTAAATAAAGTGACTTAAAAGGGCATAAAATCAAATAAAAACTTTTTGAAGGGCAGGGAGGCTATTATCTTTGGCAAAGAAGTAACTTGTGTAAAAACTGCTAGTCTAAACCACTATATCAAAGGTGTGTGTGTGTGTGTGCGTGTGTGTGTGTGTGTGTGTGCGTGTGCGCGCGCGCGCGCGCACATGCACGCATGCACATAGGTGCATGTGTGCACCATGTGAAAATAAAATAAAATTCTAAAATGAGCTGTGTCTAGAAAGGCCGGTCTGCAAAATACTGTAAAAGTGGGCAGGTCACTGCCTAGGTTATATTGTGTACCAGTTTAGCCTGCCTGTTGCTCTGACTTCTTTTTCCCAGCAGAATTATAAATTTGAGTGTGGTCAAAAGTGAATCCGTTATGAATACTTGCCCAAAGAGAAAGGCAATTTCCTATACCACTAGTAATGCTTACGTGATCCTGACATAGGGGCAGAGCTGGGATTGTAGCTCAGTGGCAGAGTGCTTGCCTCACATGTATGAGGCACTGGGTTCAATTCTCAGCATCATATAAAAACATAAAAATAAAATAAATAAAATAAATAAAGGTATTGTGTCCATCTACAACTAAAAAAAATATTTTAAAAAAAATCACATGGGGTAACAGGAAAAGGAAACAAGAGCTAGCACCTACAGTGAGCCTATTGGGCAATCAGCATTTTTATACAGTCACAAGATAGACCTTACCTATTATATAATATGTATATGAATGTCTCACTGACACCAGCTTTACTATAACCTGGAAATGTATGACCATGGTTACAAACAGTTTTGGTTCAATCATATTTCTATGAGAATTCACCTGGGTTTTAAGAAGAGATTCAGGAAATCCCCTGGCTAATCAGGAATGCATTTATGATTCATCACTTTAGCATGAATGACTTCTTTCATTCCACCAACATTAACTAAATGTTTACCACACAAAGGGAACCATCTAGGCATTGTAAAACCAATGATTAAGATACAGAACTGTCTTCAAGACACATACAATTCACTGAAGGAGACGGCACTGAACGAAATGTAGAATGCATACAGATTTATACCTGTGTGATTTTTATTAAAAGATCTTTCCTCTAGGAACTGTTCTTGATTTTTGTCTCCAAAATACAAGGGATTCTGTACTACAGCTCCTAAAAACTAATTGCTAATACACTGTGTGTATTCAATATTTCCAGGGTCTCTCAAGGCAACATATGCAATAAATCTCAAGTGCAGGCCATGAGATGGCTGGAGAAAGCAATGACAAGCAGCAGCAAGCCTACCTTATACCAAAACATGCCCGGAAGGAAATAATTAAAAAGCCATCAAATTTTTGTATTAAATTAAAAAACCTAAAAATAATTTCCTCTCATGAGTGAATTTAATAAGATTAAAATTTGAATTTTCTTTTAAAGCAAAAACAAATCTTATATTCAAGTTTGTCTCTTCACTGAAGCTGAAAGTTCTATTAAGAAAAAGTCTCAGGCATAAAAATATCATCAAGATTGGGAAAAATTTTAATGTAAAAGTGCATAAAATTTATGAGAAAAAATCTAATATTGGGACATAAAGTAATATTTTAAAATACCACTGCTGAAAGTGATTTAATCACAAATCCAAGTACTTACTAATGTTGAATACTGAAAGAGCTATCTCTTAATACCACTTGTAAATGCTCCCCACTTATTCAGCAGTATCTACTCCAGGTGGACAGGCTGAATTTAATTTTTAGTTCAAGTTTTCTATAGCCAACCTTCTCTGTATGACATATGAAAGGTAGAAAGCAGGTTCAAAGCACCTGCCCATTTCAATTTGATCACTATTCTCCTCGATATTCTTTAGTAAGACCTTTACAGGTCACTCCTGTAAAGCAATAAAATTCATCTCCTCAAACCATAATTTTCTGTCCATCATGTCTTCTTTTCAAATCTTAGCTAGCTTCCAACTGCTACTCAAGTAAAGAGGAAAGCCTTAATCATCAGCCATGAATTTTCTGACCAACTGGATGTTCTTAAATAACCTCACATCTGTTTGCTTTCCTTGCCCCTTCTCCCCTTATATAAACTTAAAAGGCCCATTTACTTATGATATAGCCCCTAAGTGTGATTTGCCTGCTCTTTTTTAAAAGCCAACATATACTTTCTAAAACCTACAGGAACAGATTCTCATATTTTTTTCACTAAACCATGCTATGCTTCTGTTTCAAAACATTGCTTAAGTTTCAAGGAAAACTTTTATTTTAAAAGCTCCCACTTGCATACCACTGCTGTTAATTATATATCCCATTCATTAATACAGGAACCTTACTTAAAACTACTTTGTTGGACCAATTTGAAAGACCATAAATATTTGAAAAATAATCCAGTTTATTCTCACACATTTATGAACTATTTCCCGAGTGCCTATTATGTAAAAGATCATTCAAAGCACATCAGAAGAAACAAAGATAAGCAAAACATGGCATTTGCCCTCAAGGAGTGCATAGCTGAGTATGGCCATTCTTAAATATGTATTCTCTGTAGCATATATCTTAAATAAACATAGCTTTAATTACCATTTCATGGCATATACACATATCAAAACATCGTGTTGACTATAAATGCATACAAGTTTTATTTGTCAATTACAAAAAAATCCCACATACATAAATGAATAGATTTACATTTTTTAAAGTATAAAAATCCTAAAATAATTTTCACTTTTGTAAGTTTTAACTACCAATAGTTGGTAGTTTAAACTACCAATATCACATTAACAAATAAGAAATTTTTGGAGAATGAGAGTAAAAAAAGCAAAAAGGTTTAGTGGTATTATGAAAATAGTTTTGATTTCATAGACCCCTTGAAAGGATCACAGGAACCCCTCTATCTAGCAGTTCCCAGCTACACTGTGAGTGCTATAGGTCTAAGTAGATCACGAGACAGGTATATTTAATACAACAGAAACACTTTTGATATATCTCCATTTAATCAACTTCCAGATTAGCAAAGGCTCTCAATTCCCCACCATTAAATACAGTGACAGATGCCCACAACTCACTATATACTAGTGGGTAGCAGGTTCATCTCTAGTACTCCCACACACTTCTGCTCAAACTCTGCTAGAACTTGTTGCCGCTAGTTTTATAATTACACAATCTGATTATGTATTACATAAACTCAAATAATGGGTCTAAGAAGGGGAACATGTTTCTATGAAAACTAGACTGAATGCATTGGTAAGAGTTGATTAAAGGTAAGTTGTTAAAAAATACTGTTAAATTAGGTAAGGGTGAGACAACTGCAGACTGGAAGACAAGCACATAAATCTAGCAGGATCTGTGCATCAAATACACACACACACACATACATAAAATACACACTTGTTTCCCAGGGTCTAAATTCTTAATCCTTTTTTGAAAGAAACTCAAACTGAAAATCTAGCCAAATTATGGGTTTGATATCCAGAAAAAAGAAAGCAGGTGGTCAATAAGCATCCTATGTTCAAGACAAATGCCTTACCTTACCTGTGCATAGCAGCTAAATGTACATTTATAAGTTTTAAACTATTTGAAGCAGGTAGAAAAACATACTGATATCTTTTGTATATGTGTGTGGGGGTGGGGGTAAGCGGGGAATGAATCCAAGGCCTCACGTATACAGAAAAATGCTCTATCACTAAGCTAAATCCTCAGTCTTTTTAAAATTTTATTTTAGACAGAATGCTATGTTGCCAAGGCTGGCCTCAGGCTTGTGATCCTCCTGCCTCAGCCTTCTGAGTAGCTGGGATTATAGGTGTGCACCACTGCATCTGGCTTGATAAAATTTTTAAATGATTTCTTACCTGTTAATTTAACTGACCAACTTCTAGTCCTTCCATATGACCTACAGGATTCTACTGTACAAAGGAGAATACAAGTTGAGATTCCAAGTGTTATAAAACCAAGACATGTAGAGGGCACTGGGATTAAAGACACGCATAAAGAGATTCTGTCTAGTTGGGGATCAAGAAGAGCTTTGATGGAGAAAGCTAAGTTTGTGTTGGACCTTAAAAACCAGGCAGGATTTAGATAAAATGGTAGTGGTGGGGTTGAGAAGGAAGAGCACTGAAAGGAGTGGGAACAGCCTTAGCAATGGCCATACTTGGAATTTTCAACTAAGAGACTCATACCACAAGTCACTGGAAGGACACGGTCTTGCTAGCAATCTGAAGAGAAGCCATACAAGCTCATCCTACCGAAGACCTTGGAAATACTGTTTTTATCTTTCTTTCCCTAGGCATGGCTGATCATTTAACTCTTCTTTGGATTAGGGAAAAATTCTAGGATCCTTTCAAAATTCTTCTCCCCACCCTAACTGCTTTTTGGGCCAGATTGGTTTGCTAATTGGTTTCTGCTACTTACAGCCAAGAGAATGCTAATAAGTATAAACGGGCAATGGTGTTTTATTTATATATATATCCTGCCACCTAGTTTCAGAGAAAACCGTGAGAGAAAAATTTAAAGGGTAAGTACACAAATACATCCTATAAAAAGGACTAGTATGAATGATAAATAAAAACCTTGGCCCTCCCCTTTAATTGGGAATGTTTTATTATTTTATCAATGTTTAGTTTGCTTGTTCTAATATTTTCTAAAAGACCTAGGTTTAAGTAAAATTTCCTTGGGTAAAAATTAGAGAGAACTGTTTCTTCAAAGGACAACAATAAAAAGTTAAGAAGCTTGGGCTGAGGTTGTGGCTCAGTAGTAGAGAACTTGCCTAACATGTGTGAGGCACTGGGTTCGATCCTCAGAACCACATAAAAAAATAAAATAAAATTAAATGAAGGAATTGTGTCCATCAATAACTAAAAAAAAGTTTAAAAAAAAAAGTTAAGAAGCTGCCCAAGACTTGAAAATATTCTAACTTCCCCAAACTGGACCTTCCTACTCTACATATTAATTTGAGATACATTCTATGCTCAAGAACTGAAGAGAAATAACCAAGTGGCCCTTTTTACATGATATTTTTTAAAGGACATCCTTAATTTGTTTTGAGTTAAACTAGTAAGCAAGCAGGAAGGGTGCTTATTAGCACTGGCATGTAAGTAATGAGATCAGACATGTTAGGAAGTCCTTAGGCATCAGGAAGTTATAGGCATTCATTTCCACAGACCACTCGGGATCCAGTATGGAGAGGCCTTTAAGAGCACTTCAAACTCGAGCTAAAACACAGTTCTATGGGCTAGTAACCAAGACTTTGGACAGATCCTTCAGACTTTTATTAAAGTGACTCTTCTCTTATTTACATCATTCCAGAGTCTATACTCTTTGGAAAAGGACAGAAGAAGTATTTCCACAGAACAAGTGCATTTAAAAGGTAAAACATTTTTAATATTCCTAGCAGTCTCCTTTCTTCTCATTTAAACCATTTTCCTAATAGTTTTCTGCCTGTGAGTCTCAGGGTAATGCCCCCTGGCATCTTAACAAACCAATTTGGCAAACTTCTTATTCCTATATTATTAAACAGGTGAAAAGATTCAAATTTGCGAACTGATGTTCTGATTTCTATTTGCCTTCAGGAATTTTAGAAATAAAGTTTATGCTTAGATTTCAGTAAACTAATTTACAGGGTTAGTTAGCGTGTGATTATTTACCTCAAAGACAACTAATATCAGATATATATATCCTAAAGTTATCTGTTTATACATGTTTTCTTATAATTATGTTCAAATTACAAATATGACAAATGTGCTGAGAATTCTCAAGTTAAAATCAAATCTAAAAACCTTAATTGGAGGTTAAGACTCAGTATCAGGAAAACAACTCAAAATCCTCACCCATAATACTGCCCCTCAACTTCTTCACATGAATAGGGAGAAAAAGAGATTGTATACAAAAAAGGGGATTCCTGTATAAAAGATTAAGTTGTAATGTTACCCAGAGTGTCTGTGAATAAGACTAGTTGTGCAGAGCAGAAAGTTGTTAACTAAGGTACAAAATGTGTGAAGAAGTCTGGATGGTCCTATCAGTTTTTGAAAGCTGTACGACTTTTGATTAAAACAACAACAACAAAAAACTAGTAAATAAAGGAGCATTTTAAATACCACATTTGGGCTTAGGTTGTGGCTCAGCGGTAAAGCGCTCGCCTCGCACATTCGAGACCCTGGGTTTGATCCTCAGCATCACATAAAAAAAAATAAGTGAAATAAAGATATTGTGTCCAACCTATAACTAAAAAATAAATATTAAAAAATAAAATAGACACCATATTTGTATATTTTAATATTCATAAAGCACTTCAGACTATAATCTTCTGTTTTTTTCTATCAACATGTATAATTAAAATTAATAATAAAACCTCTTAAATACAAATGTGGACATGATGTTGTATAAAGAGACATTTTTCTATTCTACTCCCAAAGTTGTTTTCAAAAATAACAGGCATGGGCAAAAATAAATAGATTTATACAAACAAGTGCTGCTTCTATAGCATACACAGTAATGCTGTGTTGCAATAATAAAAGAAAGGGGGCAGGGAAGTTATAGTACTATAACACTGGTTGAGTATTCCTTATCCAAAATTGCTTCCAATTTCTAATTTTCCTGGATTCTGAAATATTTTCATAGGCTTTACCAGTTGAGTCCCCTAGCCCTAAAGTCCACAAATTATAACTTCCCCCCAAACCATTTTGGATTTCACATTTTCAGATTAGGAATATTCAATCTGCAGTTTGTTTTAGTTAGACCTTCATTAAAAGATGCTATCTAGCTTTAGTGACAACACTTAAAATAAGAGAAAGCCTTAAAACAATAGCAAAAGTGACTGATAAATATATAGAAAAAGTCTTCTGGAAAGATCGCGTTATCTGAAGTACAGACTTAACTATAGTGCTATACTTAGGTCAAATAGTGTCAAATACTATCATAGATGTAATGAGGAACATAAGGAAGAAAAATACAGACACCTGTGCTTAGGAAGACTACAGTACAGCTGAAGGACACAATATTTGTTAAATATTTCCAGATGATTCAATACCACACATTTTTAAATCAGCTGAATATGAGTCAAATTGTTAATTATGTCTTGAATAAGTCTTGTTCTCTTTACCTTATTTAATCAGTAATAGCAGTTATATCATGACTAGTTCAGTTAGGATTTTCAATATACTTTGATACTAAGAAATCCTCACAACTACATGGTAGAAATTATTTCTCCATCAAGGACTCCTCTGAGATAAAAGCTCTTTCCTGAGTCCATCAATTTCCTTAATATGGTGTTTTGTTTTGAAACTCTGGTAAATAATCAGAATTACACGGGAGCTTTTAAAAAATAACTGGGCCCACTCCCAAAGATTGTGCTAGAACTGCACTATGAGGAAAGAAGTAAGTAGTGTCATTTTTATGACCTCCCTAGATAATTTTAATACGCAGCAGCCACTATTTTTCCTATGTCTTTCTCTCTTCTTTCTCTCATCTCCTCTACTATCTCCCCCCTCCATCCTTTTGTGTTAATTTTATTTTCCTGAAAAATGAAAGGAATAGCTCACAGAGCTGTTAAAAAAATGCCATCAATTGCACTGTTCATCATTATTTAATGTATCACTAAGAAAGACAAAATACTAGCATTAAACTTTGACAAGCCAAGATTTTAAGATATACCTCAATTTCAGAAATGTTAAAAGTGAAAAATGTTAATATGAGACTTCTCCATCTCTAATCTATAATTACTCTACTCCACATATGTTCCCTTGAGCTGCCATCTACTATTCTCTCCCTTCAGGACCCTTCTCTCTTCTGCACCATCTCATCACTAAAGACAGAAAGGAACAGTGGAGGGGCAGAGCATTTGGGAGCAAAGACCCTCTTTGTTCACAGATTTCATACAATTCTACCTTTACATGAGTTTTAAAAATCATGTCATTTGGGCTGGGGATGTGGCTCAAGCGGTAGCACGCTTGCCTGGCATGTGTGCTGCCTGGGTTCGATTCTCAGCACCACATACAAACAAAGATGTTGTGTCTGCCGAAAACTAGAAAATAAATATTAAAAAGTTCTCTCTCTCTCTCTTTCTTAAAAAAAAAAAATCATGTCATTCATTTATAGGTCATAGGTATATTAATGTAAATAAAATATTTTCTTCCCAAAGAGAGGATAAAATTCCATTTTGGCAAATAGCACTATAAAAATGAGTTCTATACAATGTTATAATTTCAGTATTGGTTGATTTAATAGCTCAATAAAGTGCTTTTGCTCATCTGGTTACAATAAAATTTTCAGGTCAATAATAACGTATATGGCTACACTTCAAAATAAAAGCTTCATTTAAAAAAGCAGAAAATATGCCTTCTGCTTAGAAAATTATAAAACATAGGCTTTCCTGAAAGATTAACCTTCCAAGGTATACTCAAAATATGGATTAATATGATTTAATAAACTGTTGTCAAGATTACTTCTGCAGTTAAAAGCAAAGAAATGTGGAATGGAATTTTACCTGAACTTCTTAGCTAGTCTGTCATTTTTATTTGCACTTTTTTGATACACAGTACTGTTTTCTTTCCTCAAATGAGGCTAAAAAATTCACCAATGTAGCCAAGTTTCCTGGGCTTCTATGAAGACTTGGTTCAACACTGCAAAACACTTATATGTGTACTCACTTGACTGGAATGACACATTCACATGATCTTTTGGTCAGAGGTTGTGTCCAATGAGTCCTAGGAAGGTTCAAGCATTCTTGCATAGTTCCTGAGGTGCTGTGGTCAGTTATATACGGTGGCTGACATTGTACTTGTCTTAGTGTGATTCCAGTCCCAGAAAATATTAATGCAGATGAACTTTATATTACAAAATGAAACTAAGTATTGACAAATAGAAATAGATTAGTTTTGAAAAATCCTCAATTCTTGAATTGTTAATATATAATACAGTGTCATTTATTTTTTAGCACACAAAGAGGCTAACAAAATATTCACAGAAATTATCACCTTGTTTCTCACATCTAATGCCTTTAACAGGAGGCTATGAAGAAACAAGCCATATTTCAAAAAAAAGAAGAAACTCATAGGAAGGTAAAGCACAAGTCAACAAACTGGAAAAATGTGGGGAAGTCCTAGACAGAAACATAGTGCCATATTTAAGCAGAAACTGATAACTGCTTCTCTAGCTATAGGTAGTTTTATTCTTTCTATGTAAGAGGAACCAATCCTTTCAAAAGACAGGCATACAAACTATAGGTGACAAAACCAAAAAGATTTGGTAGAGGTGTTCTTATCAAAGGCAGCTCCTAGGACATGCCTTTTCCTTGAAAAGCAGTGACTGAGTGCAGAGGAGTGATCTGTTCAGTCTAAGGGAACTGTCCAACTTTGTCTCTTCCAACCAAAAGACACATCTTCCTGTTAAGGTTCTACTTCCTTCCATAGCTCAGGAATATTTCTGGAATAAAAATGGAGGAAGCACATTATTATGATGATGTCCTATATCGATAATGATGATGGCAAGGACCTTGTTTCCCCATTAGAAGTTGGCAGGAAAGATGGGAATTATTTTCATTATCCTGGAATAAACTGTGCCTAATGCAGACAATAAGAGATGTTATCTCATAGTAGAGAGTATTGCTGGAATTTGGTTAGGGCATTTGGCCCAATTGACTTCAGGAGAGGCTCATTATACCAAGGGTTTCTTTAAATTGTCAAAGGTGGCTAAAGGGCCATTTTGTGTACCATTACAGTTATCTAAATTAGAGGCATCTCACTCTTATAAAGAACTAAGGTTCTATCTTTCAAAATTTTCTATCTTTCCACCTGCAAAGGCAGATGAAATCCTTAAATCTCGTTATCAAATGTACCCAGGCATGCTACCCTTGAAGTGTGGTTAAGCCTTTCTGATAAAATGATTAATTACAGTTTGTATCTGCAGCAAGGCAGAGAAATATAGTCACATAAATAAGGAATGTTTCCCTTGGTGTAGGTACAGAAACACCATTTTCTAGATTTAGGGATAGTGAACCTCCTCAACACTACCTACAATAACTATCCCCATACCAAGTGGACAGACTTACGACAGACTTACAACTGGCCCTCTCTAAAGGAGCACATGTACAACAACAAGCAGCAATGATCAATAAATCTCTATGATGGAGGTAATGTGGATAAGATGGGGCCTAATGGGGCAAAGACTACAGAAAAGAAAAGTATCATGATTCACAGCAGCTTCTAGTGAGGCACTAATATCAGGCTTCAGTTAAGACTACTGCTGTCAAGCTATAGGTGGCAGGCAGGTTTGCAAAAGTCAAGTAGACAAGATTGAAGTGAGGAGTGAGGAAAAGAGATCAAGGGTAACAGGCACATGATGGGGTGGATCAGCATCTATCAAGGCAAGCCTGGAGAAGTGAATTAGTGACTCTGAAAATTTGGCAGCAGAAACCAGAAGTGAGTTAGCAAGTGTAAGGAATGATGACTGAAGAGGACCACAATCCCACACCCAGCAGTCCTGCCTCACCTCCTACCTCCTTGCTCCCGTGGAAGCCATCCTCTAGCAGAAAGAGTGTCAACTTCCCCAGAGTCTCATACCTGTCTGTAGACAGGTCAAACAGAGTATAAAGAAGCAATGCAGCATTACATAGGATATAAACACATTATTTTATTTAACATATGAGAAAATTCTAGCACCGTCTCCATCACTATACTACAGTCATGCTGTATTGATCCTAGTGTCCCATAAAATTCATAAATGAAACTGTTATATTTTTGTTAATTCTACTATTATATTATGCTACTTGTATGTAGTGACCATCTGTAATGGTAACATAAGAATCCATGCCACATTTCCAATCTGTGTCCCTCCTCCAAATCTATTAAGTATTTCTGAAAAAGTTTTACATATATAAAATATCTGATTCTGAAACAGCAAAATCAACACAGACATGAGACTGTCAGAATACAAGAGCAAACTCTTATTAAAATGCTGTAAGACTGAGAGGAAACATTAGACTAAGTGTTGGCTTTGCCATTAACAAGTTGTAAAGTCAAGATAAAACACTAAAATTGTCTGGAATGCAATTTTAACTTTCATAAAATGAGACAGTCGAATTTCATCATTTCTAAGCAAAAATTCAGCTCTGAAAATATGCCTCAGTTTTCAAGTCCAAATTCAATGGGCTTTTAATAATCTCAATGATACACACAGTTAAGAATATTATCTTTTATATCTGAAGGAAATCTAACACTGTTGAGAGAAAATAAAAGGTGGACATTTTTAAAGGAATCTAATACTTCTAACAACATACAGCTGAATAATTTTAAAATACCTTTAGTGCAATAGAAACATAAATCAATTTAATTTAAATTTAAAGTCTAACTCTAAAAACAATGTAATTCTTCAGAATAATTTAGTAGACAGGTAGGTCAAATAATAGTACACTGGGGACAGGGTTCACATTTCTCACCACTATGCCTTTAAATTTTAGAAGTTAAAGCTTGATAACATAAAATGCTTTGGAAGGCAAGTTATAGAGGAAGCGGGGACATCACAGTCACACAGTTCTTTGACCTTTTGTGAAATAAACCAACAAATAACAAACAAACTTGCCTATGACATTACTCTGTAGTAGATATTCTGAATCTTCATTTTTCTCCTACTTCCCCAGCACACATGCACACATACCGCATACACACAGTGCCGTATTTTCTACAGTAGTCTTTGTTCAGCACTCAAGCAGGTTTAGGGTGAAACAAGCTCATATATATTTCACAGGAAATCATAACCAAAAAAAACAAAACAAAACAAAAAAAAACCACGTGAAAGAGTACTACAATGCCTATTTTATTTTTCCTTTAAGGTAAATAATAATAATAATAATAATAATAAATTATTTTGTTAAAATGTGTTATGAAAATTTATTCCCACTTAACCAAGAACCTCAAATCAGAGTCACATGCAAATCCAAACAAATTCAAGTATGATGCCACAAACAACAGGTTTAAATATCCTTACTTGGATCTCAAAAATGATGACTGCACTACTGTGAAATATGTGACTTTTTATAGGAGAGAAAATTCTATACACCTAGGCCCTTTCAGCTTAGTTTCCTACTTATGATTTACTTTTAAAATGACATTAAGAAACATTTGCTATTTACAAAAAAAAAATGACAGCATTATTCAATATTAAGCCTGACTGGCTGAGAAATAATTTAAACATTTTGAAATGATAGAAATTCACATTTTTGTAGAATTAAAAACATGTAACTGTTAAACTGGTAAGAGGAAAATCTATTTATTCTGAGTAATTCTTAGTACTTCAAAGAATATACATAAAAACCCTTCACAACAATTCCCTGCCCTGATACGGTTAAATGCAAATTCTCTTTTCCATCTTACTCCAGAAAGCTCCTGCATACATAGCCGACACGCCACCTACTGCAAAACCGAGCTGACAGCACAGGCGATGCTGCCAGCATTTCCATTCCATCGCCAGGCTGGGACTGAATAAAGGCGTGTTTGTGTGGTAGTGTTTCTGTTTTAAAAGCCTCAAGCCAAGAAGAACAAGCTAAAATAGCATCTTCAGAAATGGAGCGTAAAATAATCAGAAGAGAAAAAGAAAAGGAATATGAAGGGAAACACAACAGCCTGGAAGACACTGACCAAGGAAAGAACTGCAAATCTACACTGATGACTCTCAACGTTGGTGGATATTTATACATTACTCAAAAACAGACACTGACCAAGTACCCAGACACTTTCCTTGAAGGTATAGTAAATGGAAAAATCCTTTGTCCATTTGATGCTGATGGCCATTATTTCATAGACAGGGATGGACTCCTCTTCAGGCATGTCCTAAACTTCCTACGAAATGGAGAACTTCTGTTGCCAGAAGGGTTTCGAGAAAATCAACTTCTCGCACAAGAAGCAGAATTCTTTCAGCTCAAGGGACTGGCGGAGGAAGTGAAATCCAGGTGGGAAAAAGAACAGCTAACACCCAGAGAAACCACTTTCTTGGAAATAACAGATAACCATGATCGTTCACAAGGACTGAGGATCTTCTGTAATGCTCCTGATTTCATATCAAAAATTAAATCTCGAATTGTTCTGGTGTCTAAAAGCAGGCTGGATGGATTTCCAGAGGAGTTTTCAATATCATCAAATATCATTCAATTTAAATACTTCATAAAGTCTGAAAATGGCACTCGACTGGTACTAAAGGAAGACAACACCTTTGTCTGTACCTTGGAAACTCTGAAGTTTGAGGCTATAATGATGGCGTTAAAGTGTGGTTTTAGACTGCTGACCAGCCTGGATTGTTCCAAAGGGTCAATTGTTCACAGCGATGCACTTCATTTTATCAAGTAATTACCTGTCTTATGAACAAAGACAACAAGCATGCAGCCAGCAAGCAACGGAAAACCACAGCATCAAAGGCATCCCAAATAGCGTGCCCAGCTAGCTCTGTACTACAGAGCCCTGCTGCTAATCAAGTACTGTGAGCTAATGGTATGTAAATTCTATCGCTAAAGATGTTCTTCTCTGGGGTGTTCCTGCAGATTGGACTCTTCCACCTAAAATGAAAACAGTAATCTTCTATATTCTATAAATAAAGACTGAATGCTTTTTGCTATTTGTTTATTTTTCCTTAAGCTGTCTTTTAATCAGAATGTCTTGGGTACTTGCACAAAAAACAAGCATGTACAATATCTGTAGTGCATTTCAATAAATGGTAATAAAATATTTTAAGGGGCTTTAAGGTTTAAAATCCTTTCTACTTATGGCAGAAATTTACAAAGAAACTGAACAGGTAAAATTACCAGTGAAAGCAAAACAGATGTGCAGATCTACCTAGAGTAGAGCTATAGTGAAACAAAATGAGAATGTATAAAGCTGTTAAAGCTATTGATTTGATTTTTAATAGCAGGCACCAAAAGCTTATTTACAATTTCTGTATCTCACGCTGGAATTATAGCTTAATTGATAATTTGCTGAGAATTCCTAGAAAACTGCTTGATGACAATAAAAAATAAATAAAAGCACTGCTAGCTTCTTTGCTTGTATTATAATGATAAAAAAGTTACATGTGTCACTTTCAAAACAAGTAGTACACTTGATGATTTCACACATTATTATTTATGCACTGATGTAATTGACCAGAAGGCTATAGTAACCCTGGCTGGTCTTATGAGTAACAAAAATAAGCAAATTCATTTCTTTGCACAATGAGCTTCAATACAGCATGAATAATATTTTCAATGGAGTGCATGGTATTAGAATAATAAAAAAGACCATTTTCACAATCACCTAAATATGTGTTCATTTTTCAAGCTCAAAAATATTAAATGAACATCACTAAACATTATTGTCATGGAAGAACTTTATTGATTTTTTTCAATAACTATCTTGATGCTAAATCTTAGACATGAGAATTGTGTTGGTTTACCCATGCTAATTTTTAAAAACTGTTTTACATGTGGTTGTTTTAATTAGATAATCTACAATCTGAACTCTTTAAATGTGAGTGCATCCCCCTTTCCCCCACACAAAGAATAGCTAAATCATTTCTATGCACTCATTCTTTGGTTTCTAAGAACATATTAAATTTGCTACTTTAAAAATAAAATATTAAAACTGATAACTAAATCTTAGATTTAATGAACCTCAACAAAACATTTCTGAAAATGTTGACTGGGGTGATACTGTTAAATTAGTATACATACTAAAATTTTGACTACTCATAAAAAGTTAGAATGAATAAAGCTAATACTTATTCACAGAACTATAAGTGATTTTCAGTTACAATATTTAGGGTAATATAAAAGTTGGCTGTGTAAAAGAAATCTTTTTAAACCTATTATCCCAAAAAGTCTTTTGAAAAATTCACACTAAAAACAACAGTAAATTCCTCATCAACTACACAGTTTTTCCTTTATGTATACTGAGAAGAAAATGTTTTTTGTTAAAATAGCAAATTTTCATACTTACTTTTAATGGTTTAATCAGGACCTAAAGGAACTAAAAAAAAATATGGAAAAATAGTAAAATCTAACAGTCACTATAATTGAAATGTTTATATACTGCTCCAGTGTATGGATTTATTTTTCTTTGGCATTTTACTTCAATACACAAAAAATGGTAGTAATTTAATGTCAAAGTCAGATTTGCTCTAACAAGATTTCACTACCGATAATAAAAACAGCCCTGACATGATATATTTTATAGGAGATATGGTTGAACCATATCCTTAGAAATTATTACAAGTAAGATTTTGTATCAATTCACAAAAAGATAAATTAAATTTTACATAACAAAGTTAATACTTTGAGAAACCACTAAAGAAATCAGATTCATTTTTATATACAACAGGCAAACAAATCATATCTAGATGCATTTAATTTCTCCTTAAGCTTCTGATAAATCACAGTATTATAAAACAATGTAATAATTTAGAAGAAAATTTGACTAGACTGGTTATCCCTGTAACTTTTCATAAATGTACATTATTATTATTATTTGTGTTATTTGTATGTGTATGTGGCACTAGGAGTCGAACACAGGCCTCATGCATGCACAAAAGCATTCTGCCACTGAGATGCATCTCTAGTCCTAAATGTACCTCCTGAAATTAAAAATTACTTGTATTTGGATTTACATATTCAAATGCCTGTAATATTGCACTATGAATAGAAAACACCTAGGTTTTAGTGTTTTCTGAAATCATTTAGAAATATATTCTATTCAAAAAACTCAAGAAATCATACAAAATGTCAACTATAATCCAGAATGAAGCTTTTATCACATTTTGTTTGCAAGCAATGAAGAATTTTTCTCAAATCTTATAAAGTAAATACTGTAAAGAATAAATCACAAAGTGAGTCTTTATCTGTCTTTTTTAAAGAAAGGCAACAAAAAGGTTACTATAGTTGCCTTGAGCTAAACATATATTCTCTTGTATTTGGAATTAGCCCATGCAATGATTTTAGCACCAACTTTAAAATATGCAAAATACAAACATTGCTGATGGCCTTTACTACATTTTCAAAATGTATATGGCTAACTTAAGCATTTGAAATGTAATTAATAAAAAGTAATGTCTGTTAAGTGTTTTACTATGTACAAGATATTATGCTATGAACACAATTATCTCAGTTAATTCTCAAACAACCCAAGAAAGATACTGATATTTTCTTACAAATGAAGAGAAAGACTAAGATGCCCAAGATCATGGAACCAAGATTTAAAACTCATAGCAGTTCCAGAGCCAGCAGTGTAAGTATTGCCTAGTTTCTAAGGCCAATTATATTTCTAACACCTAAAACATGGCACAAAATAGGCATTCATGAAGTAGGTCTGAATAGAAAATCCCAAAATACAGAATTTCACAATGCAAGAATTCCTAAAATGTTAAGTGACAAACTGCACTTTGGAAAAGCAAATAATATTTTTAATGTCATGTCATGTCATCTAAAGAACATGAGGTGAATCATCCATCTCACAAGACTAAAGAATATTTCAAATTTTTCTATTTGTGAATCTAGATTTTTACATATCAGGTTTGCTAAAAAGAAGGTTAACTTGTTATGACTTGTACAATCCACTGAACTAATACATTATGAGAGAAAATATGGTACAATGAAACTCACATAGATTCTGGAACCAGAGTTGGGTTCAAATTCCACTACTTTCACTAACTTATTTATAGGATCATAAGCAAGATCCTTAACTTTTAAATTTTCAACCTCTGCACAGCAAAACAGGGACAATAGTAATTATTTGATAAGGCTTTTGAAAGGTTTAATTTAAATTCTGAATTTTATGTAAAGTGCTCACCCTTCACAGACTTTCAATAATAGCACTGATTATTGTCTAGTGCAAAGGCACATTCACAGCCATTAAAAATAGGCATAAAAATGCACACTTCATTAATTAGGCTTTCTACTTAAACAGAGAACTTATAACAAATGCATACTTAATTCTGTAATGAAGTACTGTAAGACACAAAAATATTCTTTAAATTACTATAAGCAAACAGATTTCATTTTATTAGTTTAAAAATACATATGAATTTCTTTGGAATTATTTTTTAGCCTCATAGAAAAATCTACAACAAAATAAATATAGCTGCTGTTTTATAAGCAATTTAAAATCAATGGAAGCAATACATGTGATCATGCAATCTTAAAGATACGTCCATCTAATAAATTATGATTAAATACCTTAAATGAAATGGTGTTAGTCATAGTTAAAATTACAGCATTTGAATCATAATTAGTTGTCTTGGTAGTGAAGCAGAGATGTAATATGGACTATCCAAAATAGCATACAACTTAGAAATGATTTGTATCTAGCTTTGACATACATTACCTCTTCTGTACTAGGCTTGTCTTCCTAATCATATTTTGCTTATGTTAATATTAAAATTAATTTGTTTTTGTCAACACCCACCAAGGGAGTAATGTTAAAGGAACACATGCTGGGTGGCGAGAAATATACAAGATAAAATCTAAAATAATTTATAAAGAGGTGACTGTATTCTTATTTTTCTTGACAAAAATACACAATAGCTCAAGAGTTTTTAATCACACAAAAATCACTGCTATGTTACCTTATAAATTGTTTAAATTAATAGTAATTAAAATTTTCTAACAATGCCTAAAATGTATCTAAAGCATTTTGTGTTAAATACTAAAACTATCTTTAAGAAAATATTAAAGAATAAGAATTATAATATACCCCTTTATTACATATATTTAAAAATGTTTTCTATTAAAAAAACATAATAGTTAACCTAAAAGCATGGTTTTTCCAAATCAAGAATTCCAGAGTATTTAGTTACTTAAAACAACTTTTAATAATTGCCTTAAAAAACTGGTTAAATTTTTAAAATTCCTCTTTGAAGATAGGTTAAGTTTATAAAAGTAATTTTGATACTGTCTTCTAGAATGTTGAATACAAATTTTTCTATATTATTAAAGTGCAAAACTGAGCAAATCTACTGATTTATTCTTAATTGCACCTCACTGATTTTGCCTGCATAACACATGTTTATTAACTTATCTTTTAGGATACTTTAAAAATGTTGAATGAGACTAATTTTTATCTCAATGGTTACTTAAATTTAATAATGTTTCATCATTTAATATGTTTTTTAAAGGGGATGAGAAAATTTGGAATTTACTTTTGGTATCATTATTTGAAAAATTTTTATTTATATTTATTTAAAAAATATTTTAAATAAACACAAATAAAGATACTGTGACACATCTTAACAAAACTATTTTGATTTCTAATTTCTTTTCTGTACCTGCATAGATATTTTACAAGAAATTCCAAAAGAAAGAAAAAATGAAAAACTACATGCAGTTGTGCATGGAAATAATTATTAATAATGGCTAGGAAAGTACTCAAAGCACCAAAAATCTACAAGTCATAGGTGATTCCTTCAGAAGAGATTTAAAAAAATATTTTTAAATTGACAAATAAAAGTTACATATATTTATGGTATAGAACATACTGTTCTGAAATAACTATGCATTGTGGAATGACTAATCATACTAAGAAACATATATATTATCTCACATACTTATATATCAGTGAGAATCTTTCAGAAGCATACACTGTTATTAACTATAATCACCATGTTGTACAATAGGAAAAAATCATACATGACTGATTTGTAAAACAACCAAAACTGAAACCATAATATACATGTCTAATTGTTATAATGCAGCCAAAAAACACCACATTAAGATTCAGTATATAAGAGTCAGGTACTCTGAAAACTGGAAGTAGGATACATTAAAATGTCACTGTTTCCCAGTTATATTTCCTTTTCTTTGTGTCCCAGTGAAAGTTTAGATTATCTGACAATCAGGCAGATTGCACTTAATGAAGGCAAGAAAAAGGAGGCTCAACTATATCTCTTGCTATTACAGAACAAAGCATTACTGGGTATACTGTAAAGTTCATCAATGATGGATACGAAGAAAATAACAAACTTGTGCTTATATAAAATACGTACAAATTTAGACAGTTAACACTGAAATGCTTAAGTGAAGCCAAAGGCTATCAATGCATTAAGTAAAACTGTTCCTAATCTTCATTCTGAATCAACCCAAGACCTTACATTTAACTAAAGGATGTAATAAAAAATTTCAAGCAGAATTACTTTTAACTCACTTTATATTTTAAACTTAACATGTACCTTATGGTAGTTTGTTTTAAGGGAGGTTCAAGGCAGTGGAAAAGGAAAGCAGTTGGAAGCTTCAAAATCAAAGTTAAAAAGAGATATCAACTCTTTAATGTTAGGAATGACTAGTGAAATAAAAGAATAAAACTACTTCTAGAGAAACTAAACATTTTCCAACAACCACCACCTATCCACCTGTTTCCTGCAAAGAAATCATGTATGGTTGTTTCTGTGTGTTAGAAAAGATCAGCCCTCTGGGAAAGTATGTGAATGAGTCAAAAATGAGAAGAAAGAATAGAAGATACTGGGAACCTGCTGACCCTTTAACAGAGGAGATAATAAAAACATCTGGCATTTGCTGAAGTGATACTCAGTATCAGGCACAACACTAAGTAATTATATGCTTTATCACTTTCAAAGCACCTACCTGAGATTGTTGTGAGATTGAGGTCCTGGATAAAGATTGCTAGCTACTTTCCCAGTATCCATTTTTCCCTTCTTTGTTAGAAATCAAATCTAATTCAGGGTGGCAACCATAAGCAGGTTAAATTGCATTTCCCAGTGCTCTATGGCTGCTAGTAGGCTACAGCCAAGTTTATCAAAGTATGACCAATGGAATCTAAGCACAGTGAGACTTTTTAATAAGCTCTTAAGAGTTACAAAGTTATTGAGCCTCTTTTGCTCCTCTTGCTTCCATTTGCTGCCTGAAATAGATATCATGGTTATAGTTACAGCAATCATTCTGGATCACCTTAAGTCACAAGCTAATGAGAGAGTTGCTGATAACCATGGAATCACCTTAGTAGACCTGGACTTCTTACTGTAGAGCTTCCTTTAAAAGGGGAAAAAAATATGTTTAAGTCACAGATATTTTGAGATGTCTGTCAGAGTACTATCCACCTGTTAGAGTTGTCTGCTAACAGGTGGATAGTATTAGAACCCTTATTTTACAGATGAAAGAACAGAGACCCACACAGTTAGGCAACTTGCCCACAATCACACAGCTAACAACCTTCAAGTGCCAAGCCCTTAACCACTGAGTGATACTGTCTTCAGACTGGACTGAAAAACTCAATAGAGGACAGGAGGTTTGACAAAGGGCAAGATAATGCTGAAGGAATATCAGTACCTCTACACTTTAGACTAGGACAAGACCTAGCTTAAAATGGTTTTAAGCAGCCCACAGTAAAGCAAAAGGATATTCAGCCTAAAGGGTGAGTATACTGCAAGAAAAGACTGGGGCAGAAAATGGTGGGGCTATAATCAAAGAAGTGAGAGGTGGTGTAGGTCAGGGATAAGAACTCTAAACAGGGAAGAGACCTACATGAAGTGGGCAGATTATTGGATTAAATAGAGAAGAAATAGCTATCAACTGGGAAATACCTATGAAACAGATTTCTAAATATGAACTAAGAATTCTTCCAGAGAACATCCAAGAAAAAGTAGAATATCTTTAAGCACATGGGAAGAAGAAATGTATTTATATAGCATGTTAACAAAGGAACAATATTACATATTTCTGAGATCCAGTAAATTTTTGGTACTGCCCCAATTGGAGGTAGAAAAAAAGTACAGAGGTAGAAGGAGAAAGGGTGTAATCTTGTTTCCCTACAGTATCAGGCAACTTTTCAAGATCTTACGCAAGACCACAAGGCATTTGAATGCTCTGTTTCAGAGTCATTTGGGAAGAAGTAAAGTATGAACTCTAAAAAATGGAATTGGTGGGAGCTAGAAGTGAGAATGGCCAAGTTCTTAGAAACAGTAAGGTATGAATGAAGAAAGGATTTCATAAGGGCTATCTCCAGGGGGTGGGTGAGACGCTACTGCTTTAACCAGCAGAACACTTTCTTCAGTTGTCCAAATTAACAAACTTATGATAAACGATTCAAACAATTAGACATTTTCCCCCAACAAAATATCAACAGAAGCATCAAGAAAATCTTCAGTTAGCTCTTGTAGATGAAAATTAAAATGTTGGAGTACTGATGCTAAAACTCATGCTATGTTTGCAAAAACAGGCAAAAAGTGACCCAAAAGACCCTCAGTAAGTTTTCCAGACTCACATAGCTACAATATGATGATTAATTAATGGCAACACGCATTCATTCACAGGCAAATAGATTTATATTCACTTCTAAAAATACATACTAATTGTTTCTTATGATATAGATTCATGACATAACATGTAAAATTACTATTTAAAACCTTTATTTTGCACAGTTATCTTACAGGCAAATATCTATAAACCCTTTAAAGATTCAAGCACAAGCCAAGAACAGTAGTACACACCTGTAATCCCAGCCACTTGGGAGGTTGAGGCAGGAGAATGGCCAAGTTCAAGGACTGCCTTAACAACTTACAAGACCCTGTCTCAAAATTTAAAAAAAAAAACAAAAAACAGAGCTGGGGATGTAGCTTGATGGTAAAGTGCCCATGGGTTCATTCCTTAGTATGGGTGGAGTTGGAGGAGACCCAAACACAAGTATACATGTAAAAATACCAGAAACAGTAAAGTATTTTGAAAATTAGCAAATTAATAAATGAAAAATGTGAACCAAAGCCAACACAGCTAAATCCCTGAAAGTTGTATTAATTAACCAAAACAGAATGAAAACTAATAGAAAAGCATTCTTACTCTTAAGGACTCAAGAAAGACACCTAATCACAAAGTTCATCTAATCTTTTAAAAAATCACATAGGGAAATACAGGAACAACTGGCAATTCTTGGTCAATCTTGCTGGATTGAACACACATCTAATTTAAATTGCTAATACCATCTTTTAAACATTAATGGTAGATTTATTTTATATTTTCTTTTAATATAATACAGGCCAAAACAATTCATTATCTTAGGCCCATTTTTTAAAATATGTCTGTAATGGACATTTGTTTAAAAATATCTTTGTAGTCTTAAGTATAAACTCATACATGCAGAAAATAATAAATAATACAAGAAAACAAATACAAAAAAAGAAGAATTTTTAAACTTCACAAATGTTTGCTGAGCATGAATTCATACCAGGCACTTTGCTAAACACTTTTGTTTCTGCTATGTTCAATTTACAACTGAAGAAACGGAAACTTAGTAAAGAATCTAAGATTTCAGAGTACATAGTAAGAAATGGAATATTTTAATTCAGCAGTCAGTTCGAGATCCCTCTCTCAACTACTACAACACATTCTCTGAACCTAAAGTCTTCCTTTTCCCTTTAAAAAGCAGAAAGCTGTTTCTCTCCACTTATGAAAAACAAGATTTGTGAAACATCTTCGTAATATTGATGGGATTCAGAGATAAGGTTGCTCAGCTAAAACTGTTTTTAAGAACATTAGGAATAAATGTTTATATACGAGTAACTGACACATTTTTAACATTTTTAGTTATTCATTCAAAGATTCCCCAAAGGATCTCTCTTAACTGACCTTTTGTATTATTTTAAAGTACTATAGAAATTACTTTTCTTAAAATTACTGTGAATATGCAAATAAGTTTCAAGCTCTCCTTAGCTGAAATGAATAGAACTGTCCTTATTAGGACAGCGAATGAGAAGGGAAGGAGATGTAGGAAGAAAAATTCATGCCATATCTGAAAATCACTTCTATTTTTTGATGACAACATATGACAAGGACCACTTAAGACACTGGCACTTACCAATATAAAAATATATCTCTTTTAAAGAAAAATTCATGTCTTCTTCAAATCACTATACCCTTCTAAAGAAAATATTAAGACATATGGAAAAAGTAATTAGTACAACAAATTAATTTAAGTGACAGAATCAAGTTATAATAAACCCATGGAAATAATTAACAGCACAATCCATTTTGCTACCAATAAAACTTGAGAAAAATAAAACAACCCATCATTTTTTACATGATATAAGCAATAAGGACCAAATTAGACCAGAGTTAATAATTATGACAAAAATATGTACTTAAATTTCAACATCAAAAGGAAGTCTGAGGAAAAGAGAAAAGGAAAGTATGGTTCAATAAATAAGACAATTCTTCAATAGAAGTGTTTATAGTGTATTGTCAACTCAAACAATAAACATTTATTATGAGCTAGAACTGTTTTGAGAAATTAAAACCTACTTCTCTCTCTCTCTCAAGAAAATTAGAAAATTAAATTATACATCTAATAGACACAAGTAGTCATAAGTCTCAAGTGCAAACTAAAATTTTATAAGACCTCAAAAGAAATTGCTTATTTTGTAAAATTCACTCATGAAAAAAAAAAGCGATCTAACATTGAAACTAAAAAATAAAGAACAAAAATAAATAATTCAAGAATAAGACAGTATGATCAAAAAACTAGAAAAAATACAAACTTATTTACAACAATAAGGCTAAATAGCAGGGGAATAACTGTAGAATGTTAATACTGAAAGCCTTGACAAGGTGATAATACAATTGAGAAAATTGTTTTGAGGAATACAATTTCCTAATATTTCAAACAGAGAATAGACTCTCGAAAGTGAAGCAAGGAGTTTACAAAGTAATGATGTAGGGACTCCAATCCTTTCATTCCTCCCCCACCTCCCAACTTTAGAGAGAACTCTTTAAAAATTTATATTTCTTGTGGAAAGAAAGCATTTGCCAGTCAGTAATTCTTTCAGTTCTTTTCCCTCTGTTATTTCAAGTAAATTAACTGTAATTATCCCTATTTTCTATAATAGTGGGCTGAGTTATCTAGAGCAAATCTCCCACTGTAAATACCTATAAAAGTTTAATAAAAAAGACCACAAGATAATAGGAATTACAAGTCTCATAAACAGAGAAAACCAGAATCCTGAGAGAAAGATAGGGAATCTCCCCAAGGAAAATAAGAACCTTTGTGAAGATAGCTTCCTATGACAAAGGGGTCAGAAATCAAAGGTCAAAACCTAACAAGGCAGAAAATCTAACAGAAGTTCCTTATTACAAAGAATTAAAATCCCAAAGGACTCAAGGTAATAATAAGCAAAGTGGAAAAAAAGAGTGACCACAGGCTATACCTAAGAATCCTGGCATACTTAAACAGGGTTCCTTTTTACTCTCAAATTATCACAGCATGGATTGTAAATTACACGGCCATCTTAATAACACCTAGTTTCAATCTTCAGAGCTTTCCTATCAAAGAAATCTGAAGCCTTGAGCATGGTCTAAGGTGACTGTGGCAGACTACCTTTGAAAAGGACAGTCAACAATCCTTCCTATTCCTGTATCTGCACACAGCTAGTCTCATCCATAAATGAAACCCATTTTATTTCTCCTCTTCTTGATGTGATCAATTGACTATAACTAAAGTGACCTTAAGAGACCTAGCATCCTATTGTCTTTTGAAAAACAGCAGCCAAGTAAAGATGTTGGGGCTAGAACACTAAATGATGAGAGTACAGTGGAGAGGCCATACTTAGGAAAACAGAGGCACAGTCTCAGACAGTAAGTGAGGTAGTCTTGAACAATGAACTGCAGCTGACACCCCAGATGAATGCAGATCCAAGAGTAACTCAAAAGTGATGTCTGTGGAACAGTACTCACAGCTTAACCCACGCAATACACAATTCATACAAATATTACACCACTGTTATTTTAAGATCCAGTTTTAGGGTAGCTTGTTACACAGCAATAAATTACTCAAACAGTGGATCAGAACTGCTAGTGATCCCAACAGCCTAGTGGGAGCAAGTATAAGTCTTTTTTGGAGAAAAGAACTTTCATTGAAAGTCACATGGTATTCCTATAATATCCAACATACAGTCAAGAAACTAGATTCTTTAAATATGAGCAAAAGCACCAACACTAAAGAGACCCTAAAAGACATCAGAGATTGGAATTCTCAGATACAGACAATAAAACTGTCCTGTGATTAAAAAACAATAATAAAAGATAGACTTAAAAATACCTACAAGAAAAACTGTCATAGATTAAAAAGAACCAAATGGGACATTTAGAAATAAAATAGAGTAAGTACAATTTAAACCACTTTGGACAAGTTTAGTATCAGACTAGACAAAAGTAAAGGAACTAATTAGTGAGCTGGTATATAGGAAAAGTAAACTATTTAGGGTGCAGCACTGCAAAGAAAAAAGACCGAAAACAAAACAAAAACAATCCAGAACAGAGATATAGAAAATATAATGAAACAGCTAAGCATATGTTCAAAACATTTATTTAGTCAAAATTTTAGAAAGAGGGAAGAATAATAGAGCACAGGCAACATTTGAAGGGATGGTATCTGAAAAACTTCTACAATTGAAGAAAGACATCAAGAAACAAGAAGCTTAATGAATCCCACACAGCTAAAACAAGGAGAAATCCACTCATAGACAAATCATATTAAAACTGTAGAAAATCAAAGATAGATCGACATAGTCTTATGAATACAGAAATTGGCTCCATGTCAAGAACTGTAGGGTAAAATCTACTTAAGGCTAACAAGTTAGCCACAACTTCACAGATGCTAGCAAAAGATATAAGACTCCTGGGTCAAGGGAAAGAATTTTATTATTCTCAGAAAGGCAGATAATGCATGAGCATGTTTCTATTAGTTCTTCTTTTCCCTCCAAAACCCCTATGGGAATAACGCAGAGCAGTCCAGGTGGATACAATGAACACAGTCAGAAATACCAAGTTGAGGAATATCAAATTTAGGAAACCCCCAATCTTACAATCTAGCAAACCTACCCAACCTTTGCCCTGTAGAAAGACCTTATTTCTATAATCAAAGGCTTTTTGCCATAGCCCATTCTTTAAAAAAAAAAAAAAAAAAAAAACAATAGTATGGGACAAAAACTGTCAGAAGACGTGTAAAAATGTCATGGAGAATCGACCCTCAACATTCTGTAACAAAAACTAGCACACAAAGAAAATTACATGCCCAATTAGACTAGACCAACCAGTGAATTCTGCTATTTAAGAAATAAAGCTAGTATTACACAAAGTTTTCGGGATAATAGAAAAAAGAAGCATATCCCCACCAACTTATTCTTTGAAGCCAATATAACTTTGATACCAAAACAAGGATACATGAATTAACCACTGGCACAAAGGCTAAACCCAAAAATAGATGTGTGCTTTAGTGGATACTTGATTTATGGCAAAAGTGGTGCTGACAACAGTGGGAAATGATGGTCTTTTTAAAAATGCTACATACTCATCTGCATAGGGTAAAAACAAAATTTTACCCCTATCTCACACCGTACAGAAAAACAATTCCAGGTATACTATAGACGTAAATGTGAAAGACAATACAAAAAAGTTTCTGGGAAATGATAAAGTAAAATATATTTTGATATTTCAAGATAGACGATTTCTTGAATGAGACACAAAAAGCACAAGCCACAAAAGACTCACAAACTGGCTACATTAATGATAACTTCTGTTTATCCAAAAACATCTTTTGAAAGAGTAAAAAGTCAAGCCACAGAATAAAAGTTATTTTCAATTAAGGGCTATACCTAGAATATATAAAGGACTAGATCTCAAAAGGAAAAAGATGACCCAATAAAAAATGGATAAGAGAGCAAATAAGCATTTCATAAAACAGGAAATACAAATGGATTATCAGGGAAAAGTCAAACTAAACCAAAATGAATAATCATTACATGTTCATTGTAACAGTTAACATTTTTTAACTATCAACTCGAAGTAAAGATTGTAACCATATAGCCATGCTTGGGAATATACCTGTAACCTGTAACCATGCTTGGGATTATACCTTTAAAAGGTCATATACCAATGCCCATGCACACAAACATCACAGCATTACTGTTTCTAAGCAAAAATTATAAACAACAAACACTAACAGTAAAAATAAACAAATGTGTTAAATATGTACTTAGGAATTAACTAAGGGCAGGTTTGAATTAACTACTGTACAAAATATGAATCAAGTCTTAAAAACAAAGCTTCGTGAAAAACCCACACCAAAAACAATCCACATTGTATGATTCTATTTATATAACACTCAAAATCAGGCACAGTAAAATATATTGCAGAGGAATGAAGTCTTAAATGATACAATTATGAAATAAAAATAAAGTGATTATCATAAGTGCCAATAATAATGATTATCTCTATGGAGGAAGGACTGAATTGTGATCTAGGGATACCTGGAAACTTCTAAGGGGCTGAACATGTTTTGTCCCATCTTTTCTGCAGTTTTAGTAGTCACATTTTCAAATTTTTAAAATTATCTATACTTTTGCTTTAAAAAAATACTCACTTATAAAATTTTGCTTGAAACTGTCATGACATGCAAAAACATGCTTATCTGAGAGAAATAAAATTTTATGTTCACACAAAAATCTATACATAAAACATTCATAGCTAAAGACTATAAACAACTCTGATGTCCTTCAATAAGTGATGTCCTGGTACATTTATACCACGGAGTACTCAGCAAAAAAAGGAACCATTCATTCAAACAAAATCTTAGATGATTCTCATGGAATTTATGCCAAGTGAAAAAAATACATATATTTTATTTATTTATATAATAGTTTTTAAATGACAAAGTTAAAGCTAAGCATTATGGGAGGAAGGAGCCTCTAACCCAGCATTTGGGAGGCTAAGGCATGAGGGTTCCAAATTCAAGGCCCTAAGCAACTTAGCAAGATCCTATTCCAAAATAAAAAAATAAAAAGAGGTGGGGATGTGTCTCAGTGGTTAAGTGCCCCTGGTTCAGTCAACAAAATGAAATTTAAAAGTTACAGATATAGAGAATAAGTCAGTGGTTTTCATGAAAAGATGTTCAACATTACTGACAGGGAGATATAAATCCAAACCACAATAAGATGAGTCATACTACTAGTATGGAGAGAGAGAGAGAGAGAGAGAGAGAGAGAGAGAGAGAGAGAGAGAGAGAGAGAGAGAATGAATATGAGAATAAGAACTGTTGGTGAGAACATGGAGAAACTGGAACTCTCCCACAGTGCTAATAGAAGTAAAAAAATGGTACCACTGCTATGAAAAGCAGACTGGCAATTCCTCAAAAGGTTAAACGTTGAGTTACATATGTACATATAATCTAGCATTTCACTTGAGAAATGTATCCAAGAGAAATAAAAACATAGGTTTGCAAAAACTGGGACACAAAAATTCATAGCAGCATTTTTCATAATAGTAAAAAACAGAAACAACCCAAATATCCATCAGCTGATAAATAAATTCTCAATTCTTATACTTTTCTCCCACGTCCCACATGGGCTATGAAATTTGGGTTTCCCTTGTGTGAAATGTGCTGGCTGAGAAACATGGTGAAAAATCACACAACACAGAAATAATTTTGAAAAAAGAGGATAGGAAGGCTCTATGACCTCAGGGGTACTGCCTCTACACTGGAAGAAGAGAGAGACAGGAGCCCAAGTTTTCTTTATTATACAAAATGGCTTCAGAAGATTTCAATGGAATGTTCTTTTGCCAAATAAGGTTAGGAGGGGGACTATCCAAGGCCAATGGGTAACTCGCCTAAGTCCGGAGTCACAAGCAGCCTCTCTAGCAGAAGGAAGACTGAGGTCACCACCTGCTTTGCATAATAAGCCACAAAATGACTTGCAATGCCAGACCAAAATCTCCTTGGCTCCAAGGCATACAGAGGCTATTCAGATAGCTCAGGGGTGGGCCCCTACAATGTATAAACTAAGGTATATCATCCATACAACAGAATATCAGTTAGCAATAAAAATGAATAAAGTACTAATTCCTGCTACAAAATGCATGAACCCTGGAAACATTATACCAAGTAATAAATGCCAATCACAGAAGATCAAATATTGCATGATTCCATTGATATGAACTTTTCAGGACAGATAAATCTATAGCACCAGAAAGTAGATAAATGGCTGCCTACAGCTTGGGAGGGTGGTATATAAATAATGGGTAGAAGCTAATAGATATGATTTTTTTTTTAATTTTTAATGAGGTGATAGAAATGTTCTGTAATTTTGTGATAGGTTTATAACATTACAAATATACCCAAACCAATGAACTGTATACTTTAATGGATGAAATATGAATCGCGTGACAATAAAGGCAAAATAATATAAACACTCCCTTTCACTTATAAGACTACTAAATAACATCAGGTTTGCTTACAGATGAAATTGGAGATTTTGAAAAATTCAGAAATTCATTACCATGGTTAAGCAGACAGGCAGTTTTCATTTTGGAATTAATTACTATTTTATATTTTTATTTCTAAAAATGGGAGGGAATAGCACAATACCTAAAGGAGAAAGATGTGGGAACTATATTCAAGTATCTATGGATTAAGTGATCGAGATTTGCTTTAAAAAAATACAGCAGTGAATAAAGGAGATAAGAAAGGGAAATAAAAATTCAACATCATTTGGCCATTTGTTCCCCCTCTCCTTACTGCACTAGGGATTGAACCCAGGGGTACTTTGTCACTGATCTACATCCTCAACCCTTTTTATTTTTCATTTTGAGACATTGTCTAAATATTCACCCAAATAAAGCAAAGCACACTGATATGAAAATTCTTACCTACTTGTATCAACTATCTATGATATGATTAGATTGAAAGTAGATGAAATGTGTTTATTACTTTTTATAAAAATATCACTACCCCCAGGTAACAATCTGCATAGTCAATTAAAAAATATATTAATCAAGCCAATTAAAACTAGCTGCAATGAGGGTTGACAATTAGCACAATAAAAGAATCTAAAAAGAATTATAAACAACTTAATTACTTTCACCGAAGGGTAACCGTATGGAAGGAGGATCATAAAGTGTGAACTTCTTCACAAAGTATTTAAAAGCAAATCAAATTTTAGAATGACAATGTGCTAAGGAAGCAGAGTACCGTGCATTACCTGAACAAAAGGAATGAGGGATAATATTGGAAAACAGTCTCTATCAGTGAATGAAGCACTTGCCTGCTAGAATGAACAAAGCTAATAATTGTCTCTTGAAGAGTTCTTTGTCCAAAAATGTCAAAAGCATTCCTCATTCATCAGAAGCAATAAAAGAATGAATTCTAAATGTACATACAATATTTACAGCTGTGACAATTAATTTCAGAATAATATTGAGTCTCTTATAAGAATATGGCAGCTCAAAGCAGGATGAATGCTTCTAGAATTATGCAACTGTGTCTGACAAACCCTGGGCATGAAATATTACTTCTCTCCTTTCTCCCAACTTTATTCTAGCAGCACTGTTGAGTCTTTGAGATGTCTGCCCCAGAGATCCCACCTCCTGGGCTCCAGTGATACTGCCAATCTTCAATATTCCCCATTTATTTTCACCAGATTCATACAGATTTCATGAGCTCTCGTTTTACTTTATCAAAGTGGGGGAAAGCAGTCTCATCACAGCTGGATTCACTCCTGTGTACGCATACACCTCTAGCCCCATACTTCATCATGCCGTGCCTCATCCTTTCCCTGGCAATGTTCCACACTCATCATGCTCTCTCAGCCCTTTGTACACACTACTTCTGCATTTAAGAGGTTTTACTTGCTCACGTAAATGCCTAACTCCAATGCTAGGTGTTCAGGGAAACTTCTCTCACTTGTCACTGATCTACATCCTCAACCCTTTTTATTTTTTATTTTGAGACATTTTTATGTGAGACCCAGGATATTATGGCTGCTTATTCTCTTTTGCTTCTACTAACCCTTTCCCCTCCTACCCATTTTCTAGACTGACAGTCTCTGAAGACAAGAACTTTCGTCTCTTCAAAACATTTCATTTTTAAAGCACTGAACAAAGAAAATGAGTTTTAAGAGATATACCTGTCTTTTAGATAGTAAAGCACAATGCTTTTGATCCTAATTTATAGCTGGGAAACAGAAACATCTCATTAGTCTCTACTGTTGATTTTTATTTTTCTAATTAAATAAACACATGAATCCATTCCTGAGATTAGTCCCATAACCTTCAATAAAGATTCTCTCCTGGAAAAAAAATCCTTTTCTTTCCCCAACTTCATACTGAAAGGAAAGGTTCATTCCAATTTGCTGTAATGGTTCAAAATGAACATCAGAATGCTTGAAATAATCATACAGATCCCCGAATTCCTTAACCTTGTTTTTTTTTTAATGTTTTGTCTTGACTCCTAAACCAAAACCTATAAAGTACATTATCATTCTATCCTATGTCCACAGCATAATTTGACTTTTAGTCATTTCTTTGCTTCTTATTTCTTTCCATGGTAGGAAGGACAAGAACATGAGTTAGGAAATGGTTTTCTTATCCTATTTTCAAAATCGCTCAAAACAATTCTACTTCCTCAAAATAGACTGGACTAAAATCCAAGGGGGATCTCAAACTCAAATGGTTTCCAGAATGGGGCATTTAGATAGGTTAATGAAAAAAGTGAGTGGGACAATGGTCATATTCTGGTTTCTGGACAATGAATGATTGCCCTATCCAAAGCATCAATATTCATTAAAAAAAATCATGTGAAGGCCAAATAAAATAGAACTGCAGATGAATTCAGTTTTTTACTAGTAAACTTGATATCTTTAGGCATGTCCTCTTATTCTCTGTATGCTCTCCTTTTACCTATGCAGCAAAACCACTCTCTTCAATGTCAATTTACCTTTCCTAGTAAAAGGAATTCTCTTTTTGTCAATGGGCCACAACCAACATAAATACAGATGCCCCAACTTCTCTTCCAAAAGGCAAGTCATCTCCTCTATCAATGTGATAAAATTACTTGTAAAATAGCATCTCTTCTAATTCTGTAAGTATCCATCTCTTTATTACCATCCAATGATGTGGAAAATACAAGCAGACATAATCTTATTCTGCAGAGTCTTTCTCAAGTTCCCAATCAAATGTCGTTCCACCATAACTCATAGAGTTGGCTTCTGGAGAAATTCAAACCGAGAAGAGGTAGTAAACTGTAACTATTCTCCTCTCTTCTTTATAAGAAAAGTGAAAATGATAACTTTATAGGGAAAACTTTCACACATGCACTTTTCAAAAAATAATTTCCAAATTTGCTGTATAATCCTTATCAAAATACTTAGTGCCACACTTCACAAATGACACTAGTACTTTTGAGAGAAAACACATGTGTTCTTTGATTCTCAGCTTTTGCTCTTTGGGTGTCTGTGAATCTAAATGACTTTAAACCCTACTGTGATTTCTAGGAATAATGTCAAGAAAGCATACCTTAATAGACTCAAATATCCCAAAACTGAGAGTTCTGAATAAAAGCCGAAACACAGTTTTAGACAGTAATTTTTTTCAAGCCTGGATCATGGCAAACATTGCTTTCTCTCCTCTAAGTTGGGCCTATGTCTGTGGCTGTCCCATCATCTCCTGTTACCACTCTGGCTGCCCTCCATTATTTTCCTCTACTATTCTGTGACCCACCCAATGTGACCAGCCAGCTATGCTATTGCTGTGCTTCACTAGACTTTCATCACAATCTCCCCTCAGCCTGCTGTGTTAACCAGAGTCTTTTCATTTCTACCCTTTCTTCATTAGGACTTCTCCAGCTTTTCCATGAAATGTCCTTCTGGTCTCAAGTTGGTTCTCTCAGATGCCACCTCTGATCCTTTCTCTAATAGCAACCTCCAGTCTTTAATGTGCTCAGATTCTCTATATTCTCTAGCTTTCTGAAATAAAAATTTCAAAGCCATAGAACCTTTCCCTGATAACCTAATTCACTCAGAAAGACAGTTGCAAGGGGGAAATATTCCATGTACAGAGTATCTCATTAGCTGAAAAAAATGTCATTTGTTGGAAACTATTTCATTTTCAGAATATAAAACTCATGAAAAGTAATTCAAATAAATTACCTGCATCCCTGATTCAACTGATATTCACTTTTCACAAATGCTTTAACTTGCTCCTAAGTCATGTCAGAAGAAAAATATAAAAAGATATTAAGTGAGGGAAAGAAATACTATATATTGGTAAGTGCCTATAAAATAGTAAGTTTACCAGACTGTGTCTCAAAAAGATAATCATAGTCTCCTACTTATTTAAAAAAGAAAAGAAAAAAATAAAAACAAATAAATGTTGGAACCATAACTTTTGTTTGAACACGTTAATCCTTTTTTTTAAAAAGAGAGAGTGATGGAGAGAGAGAGAATTTTTAATATTTATTTTTTAGTTCTCGGCGGACACAACATCTTTGTTTGTATGTGGTGCTGAGGATTGAACCCGAGCCGCACACATGCAAGACGAGCGCACCATGGCTTGAGCCACATCCCCAGCCCTGAACATGTTAATTCTTAAGAAGCTTAATATCAGCTGGGTGTCACCTGTAATCCCGCAAGGCAAGAGGATCACAAGTTTAAAGCCAGCCGCAGCAACTATGCTCTAAGCAACATAGTGAGACCCTGTCTCAAAATAAAAAGGATTGGGGATGTGGCTCAGTGGTTAAATGCTCCTGGGTTCAATCACCAGTACCTCCCCCGCAAAAAGGCTTAAAATTACTAACTTTGCAATTTTTCTAACTGCTGACTGTATATGCTTGAAGTTAAAAAACAAACAATAATATACATTAGAAAGGAAAGAAAGTTACTAAGGATATGTAAATGAGATTAGTCCAGAAAATTAAATACTAGATCTATGAATTTAAAAAAAATCAGAGTAGAGCTGACAATATTCTTTTATGATCTGGGTAGTGGTTACATCAGTATACTTCATGATTTTCATCAAAGCTGTAATTTACACTTACCACAAATGTACTCTTCCTAAATATAGTTTCTTTTTTTTTTTTTTTAAGTATTTTTAGGTGGACACAATGTCTTTATTTTACATTTATGTGGTGCTGAGGATCGAACCCAGTGCCTCATGCATGCCAGGCAAGCACTCTACCACTGAGCCACAACTCCAGCCCCCCTAAATATAGTTTCTATCTCAAAAATTTTATTAACAAAGCAAAGCATAAGAAGAAAACATGTTTGACCAACTAGACCTCTCAGGTGAATCAAAAAAATAGTTTGCAAGGGCTGCCACGCTATACTATACTATACACAGGGTAGTTTAAAAAACAGAGGTTTATTTTCTCACGGTTCAACATAGGCTGGAAGTCCAAGAGCAAGGGACCCAGCAGCTCTGATTTCTTCTGAGGCTATTTTCCTTCTCCTGCAGATAACTAACCTCTTTCTGCCTCTTCTCACGGTTATCCCTCTGTACTTGTGTACCTGGTATCTTCCCATATGTCCAAATTTCCTCATCTTACAAAGACATCAATTGAACTGGATTTAGACTCACACTGATGGATTCATTTTAACTTAATCACCATTTTAAAAGTCTCTATTTGCCAAATACAGTCATATTCTTAGGGCTTCAATATATGAATTTTGGGGGAACATAATTCAGCCAATAACACGATTCCCGAATTATTAATGAATTCAATAACTCAACTTATAAAAGTATGCTTTATTCTGCTTTACATACAGCATTCCTAGGAATCACACTAGGGCTTAAAATCATTTGGATGCACAAATGTCCAATGAAAGGCAGCAGAAGGTCAAAGAACAGGTGTGTGCTCTCACAAACATCAGCATAAACAGTTAGTTGTGAAGTATGGCATTAAGTAATTTGATAAGGCTTACAATATCAAATTTATCCCAAGTTTTTTTTTAAATTGGGGGGGTACTGGGGATTGAACTCTGGGGCCTCGACCATTGAGTCACATCCCTAGCCCTATTTTGTATTTTATTAGAGAGGATCTCACTGAGTTACTTAGTGTCTCTCTAAATTGCTGAGGTTGGCTTTGAACTCCTGCTTCCACCTCCAAGCTGCCGGGATCAGAGGCGTGAACCACCACACCCAGCCTAGTCCATGGTTCTTTAAAAGGTACATTTGTGTGCACACTCAAGGCAAGGTTATCCCTGTAAAGTCACCATTTATACTTTTCTGAGTAAAGGGAGAGAGAGGTAGAGTTACAGGTCACTATTTCTGACTTGGTTTAGATTCCTTCATAAGCTCACTGAGACAGGTTTTAAACTTTGGGCAGTTTATTTATTAAGTGATTCTCAAGAATATTGATAAGAGGATTGGGGAAGAGAGAAAGAAGGAGGAAGCCTCAAATTTGCTACTCATGAAGATGCTGTGGCAGCTATGTCAAAAGACAAAGCAAATATGCAACACAGATATGTAGAACTCTTCTTGAATTTTACAACAGGAGCAAGTGGTGGTGCTTATGGTAGCCAAACGATGGGAGGCTTGGGCTTGTCAAACCAGTCCAGTTATAGTGGCCCAGATAGCCAGCAACTGAGTGGTGGTTATAGAGGAGGCTATGGAGGCCAGAGCAGCATGAGTGGATATGACCAAGTTTTACAGGAAAACTCCAATGATTTTCAGTCCAACATTGCATAGGTAGCCAAGGAGCAATGAATAGCAGCTACTACAGTAGTGGAAGCCATACATCTATGCGCGTGAACGGAATGGGAGGGATGTCTAGCATGTCCAGAAGGTGGATGGGGAATATAATTGATCCTGATCACTGACTCTTGGTCAACTTTTTTTAAAAGAAAAAACAAAACTTCAGTTTAACAGATTTTGCAATCCAAGCCTGTGACTTATGCTTACTCTATATGTGAGAATCAGGATTATTCGAAAGATTTAAGGTTCAGTATTTTTTAACACAGCAGTCATCCAGGATGTTAACAGCAAAGTTGAATAAACTATAACTGTTATACAATTTTCAGCTTTTCTCAAGTTAGTTATATTGTAGGTTGTACTTAAGCAGTAAGCATATTTAGGTAAATCAGTTGAATTATGTTAATGTTGCTCTTATACCATATTACATTGAACACTGTTTGGATGCATGTTGAAAGACATGCTTTTGTAAAACTCAATATAGGAGGTGTGTCTAAAATTAAGAGTGAAACATTTTGGCATGTTTGTTGATTCTAGTTTCATTTAATAACCTGTAAGGCATGCAAGTTTTAAGCTTTTTTTTTAATGAGGAAAATTTGAGATGCAATACCAATACTTCAGGATTTCGGTCTTGGTGTTTGTATGAAATTCTGAGGCCTTGATTTAAATCTTCATTGCATTATGATTTCCTTTTAGGTGTATTGCGCTAAGTGAAACTTGTCAAATAAATCTTCCTTAAAAAAAAGGAGAAAAACAATTAAGAGGTTAGTCTAGAAAACCAGAACGAGCTAGGCACCACTGAGGGAAACTGTTTAATCCAGGTGCAGAACTCTGGAAGACAATGCAGAATATATGCCTCAGAGTTAACCCAGCTAAGGTTGAGAGAGCTGTGTGTTTATCCACCAACTCAAATCAGATATAGGCTGAGGAGCCACTCCCAGAGTTAAAAGTTAATATTTTGGCATTTCTGGCCTGCCCTTCAGGTGGGCTGAGTAGATGGCAGTAGAAATAACTCTCAGGGAGAAAAAGAAAAGTTGCAATTTAAAAGTTGGCCAGTATGCACAGAAAATGCCAGATCTGAGGCAACAAAGTGTGGGCACCAAAAGCATCGATGGCACTTACATCACAGCCCCTAAACTATGGGAGTCTGTCTCTAATTTGTGCTGCAAAAAACTTCAGCCTTCACCAAGAAACAGAAGAAAAGTATTGACAACTGTTCTAGGTCAGATTTTTTTTTTTCCTTTGCTAAACAGCAGAGGTATTCCTCTCAAGAAACTAACTAATTATGCTACACAACAAGTTACACAGTAAGGAAAAAAAACTCATAAATTATCTGTCATTAAGTTCTACATAGTTATATAAAAGAAACCAAAGCTGTAAACAACCCTGGGCAGACAACTTTTCTTTCTCTCGGAGCACAGAAGGCCGTGTTTCCAAACATAAAATAGTCTTAAGAAAGGCTCTTTTAGAGGGAACAAAAACAAAACAGTAGGGTTTTCCCCCCTTTTTTCTTTTGGGAATAGCTAATGATAGAGTCTGAATAAGCAAGAAACTGTGCACTGATACAAATATATAGTTCTTAAAAAAAGAAAGAAAAAACAGAACAGACTTTAGCTGAGTTTCTTTTTAAACAGAGTTTTTTGAGACATTCTGGCTCATATTAGTGTTTGACCTCTGGCTAGGGCAAAACAGTCTACTTCTACAGTTGGTAGGAATATATAAAAACAAGTTTCATTTTAGAATATAAGGTTGTAGATCAGTGGCAGAGTACGCTTACAGGCACAAAGCCCTGAGGTCAATCCCTGGCAACACACACACACACACACACACACACACACACACATATACACACACGCACACAAATAGCATTTCAGAACTTAAAATGTTTATTAAGTAATTTTGCATAAACAGTATGACCTAATTTTCAAAAGATTTATTTTAAATTTAAACTTAAA